>NW_021226855.1:0-1836 GCF_002162155.2 Triticum dicoccoides | reverse complement strand
ACCGCTCTTAGCCAAATGAGTTTGAATATCTCGGTCCGCTCCCGTGCTTGAAATCTAGTGGAGTGAGAGTGATAGGGGGAGAAACACGACATCGTTCTCAAGCGTAGACCAAACCAGTCTGCTTCCTCTTTCATTAGATCTGGGCGGGCGACTGGGATTCGTTTGAGAGGGGGTCAATTTGTTAGAGGTCATAGCGAACTAGTGATCATGCATCGATTCGTGATGCTTGATTTGTGGAAGGCATGAGTGGGGAAAAGATCAATCGATGGGACATGCGGTTGACCAAGCATCGGAAAAGAAGGCCAAACGAGAGAGGAAGAAAAAAAAAACCACGAATGATCAGCCGGAATAGAAAAAAAAATAGTACAGTAGCCCCCGTTCCACGAAAGTCATAGACAGTCGGATCATCGGATGTTGGTCGGCTGGGATCGATTCACTAGCCCTTGAGGATCCGTGGGAGCGTTCATCGATCCATGGAAAATGTAATTGAAAGCATTGAAGAAAACGAGAGGAACGGATTAAATGACACCACCACCACTCAACAACCTAGCAATCAGCCCAAGACAAAAGAAAAAACTGGTACTAGCACTACTAGCTGCAGCCACGGGCACGCACGTCGCAGCCGTCGGATCGTGGGGTGTTGGGCGGCTGGGATGGATTCGCAGGCCCTTGATCCGTGAGAGGGTTGTATCAACCAATAAAAAAGACATGGATCCGTGGGTAAGCGTGGGATTGGCCAAGCAAAGCGCACCGCAAAAGAGAGAGAGGGGGAGAGGAGCAGACGAGACGAGAGGAAAGGGAAAAAACCACCAAACAAATCCCCCGCAGCCGCCGCTTCCCCATCCCAAGTTCACAACCCACGCCATTCCACCTCCACCTCCACCTCCACCTCGAAGCACCGCTGCCAACCACCACATCCCCGGTTTCCACCGGAGTCCCTCCTCTCCAGCTGTTGGTCAACCACCCTACCCCGTCTCGCGGATCCTCTCCATCGCCGCTGGTGGTGGTTGCCGATCGAGCTCCGGGGCCAAATCCACCATCCATGGCGACGGCCTCCCCGTTCTCCTTCCCGTCCGGCGCTGTCCCCGACGAGCCCACTTTTTCCCGATGGTGGACGTCGTGCCTCTCAATGGATGCCTGCTGCTCACGCGGAGGATTCGTCTCCTCCTCCACGATGGCTGCTTATCCTTCCCTCCATCGCGGCCGCTGCACATGGTGAGTTTCAGTTTCTCTCTCTCCCATTCCCCCACATCTAAATCTGGAGCACGCACGAGTTGCATCTGTACCCACAGGATTCACATCACTTCACTGCCTGCTTGTTTGTTTGGTCGTTCAATCTGTATGTGCGTGCGTCCTCAAAATCCAATCTGGCTGGATGTTCAATCCGCACCATTTTTTTTTTGCTTCAGTTTCTTTTCACATCTTCCTGACTCTGCCTGCGTGTTTCATTTATGAAATGAAATGAAATGAAATTTCTACAGAGAGGCTTAATTGGCATATACACACTCCAGTCTGTTCTGTTGTTAGTCTGTCAGTGCCGCACAGAGTGCATGCATCAACAGGACACAGATTTGAGGTTACTGCTTCAGCAAAACCTATGTGATTGTGGATCAAACTCAGGATCCAGTACTTGTTCATTCATTCCTATCAAGTTGGATTCTATGGTAACCTAGCTATTGTGGCAGTAAAGTTGGATTCTGTACAAGTGCATAATATATAACCGATTGGTTATTGGTAATTACGATGGTAAATACAAATGTACTCCCTCTGTACACAAATGTAAGACGTTTTGGATCACTACTTTCGAGTGATCTAAAACGTCTTGTATTTATTTAC
>NW_021226854.1:0-395 GCF_002162155.2 Triticum dicoccoides | reverse complement strand
GGCTCCTCTTCTTCATCGTGCCGACCATGCTTCACGGTGCCGTGGTGAGACAGCGTTGAACGCTTCGTGTCCGGGTGGCGCAGGGTGAGGGTCTGTTTGGCGGCGAGCTTCGGGGTGCCTGAGTTGGAGGTTGGGATCGGGAGAAATCTCTGTTGGCTTGGCCGACATCGACGCGGTGGCGCTTGTGGATGCCGCCAGACCTTCCTGGAGGGCGTCGGAGCTACCCTTCCTCTCTCCTCACCGTGTACCGGGGGAAACCCTTGGCAGCAGCGTCGTCTTCGTCGCGTCCCTTCTTGGAGATGTTGATTGGTACCGGTGCTTCGGAGGCTCGGGGTCTGGTGGGAGATCTCCGGTGGGTGCAGCGGCCACGAGGCTTCTCCGTTTCTTTGTCGATC
>NW_021226853.1:0-583 GCF_002162155.2 Triticum dicoccoides | reverse complement strand
CTCTGGGCACAAGAAGGCGACTTGCAAGGTTCCGGCCTTCGTGTTTTCCTAAACATGCCTGGCTTTCCCATCCCCGAGTCTCCGTACAACCCCTGCTCCCAACCTCCTCCGACTTGGATGCTGCTTCTTCTTCTCCACTGTCGCACCACGCAATGCTAATCGAGCTATGGTGGGAGATCACATGGTGCCTAGTTTTGTTGTGGGCCAGGCCGCGCTAGCGCCGATGCCACCTGGAACGATCCGGCCTTCGGCCTAGTTTTATCAACTAAAGGCCCTGGTTCATCTCGGTGGCTTTTTCCTGCCCCACATCTCGGGTTTGTTTCTCCATCACCAACGCATACGAACCATGCAATGGGAAAGAGAGGAGTGTTTTTAGAGAATATTGCTGCAATGGGCAACACATCGACAGCCGTGGGCCCTGGTGGGCAATTTTAACTTTTGTATGTGACCCTGAAGTGCTGAAAAATGACAACTTCAATGCCCACTGACGCCCTCCTCTTCAATGACTACAGCGACACTGCTACTTTATTCTAGCTACCTCTCCTCGACCGGCTCTAACTTGATGAAATCTTGACCCCCCCCC
>NW_021226852.1:0-905 GCF_002162155.2 Triticum dicoccoides | reverse complement strand
ATGGTGTTGTTTGATTGTTATTTTTCCATATACTAGGGGCAACATGGTCATTTAATAACCTCTAGGAAGGGACTAGAAACTTTTTAGTCTCTAGAAACAAACAGGAAGGGACTTTTTAAGGACTAGTAACTTTTTAGGGACTAGGAACTTTTTAGTTGGGACTAGAAAAAGTCATAAGACTTATGAACGAAACAGGGCCTCGATCTTTTGCTGGGCATTGTTGCAGCGTGCAAAGATTTTCTCCTGTCCATCCAGAGGCATCCATAGGCACATGTTGGCGTGCCCTCCTGTGGTCAATGCCCGATGCGTTGTCCCATCGTAGCTGCGGACACACTTGGGCTAGGGCCAGTATAGTATACTAGACCTAGCATAGTACATCACGATGTAGCAGATGGGATGGGAGCGTGGGAGCGCAGGCCCGGCGATACGATATCTTCGTGCACCAATGCCGCACTGCGGTCAGCAGCCTTGCTGAGCTGACGGTGCATGCAGATGCAGGGAGCGGGAACCAATGCAATGCTTTCAATTTCTGCACGGGGAAGGAGGAAAACACGCTCGCTCTCCCCGTTCTTGGAAGTTGGAGTCCAACCCTGCAACGCGCTCTCTCTTTCTCTCTCACGGCCTCACCCCCGCGAGCCGCCTTCTCCTCTCCTCGCCACACGTTCGGCGGCGCTCGACGCAGCCGCATTCGTGGAGAAGATGGGCAAGCGGAGGGTCGAGAGGTCTCTTTCCATGGAGAAGACGGCGGACGCCGGCGCCGTCGCTAAGCGGACGCGCTCCGGTTCCCACGCGCTCGCGCCGCCGCCCTCTCGGTCTCCGGCCGCCGTTCAGCCACCCACAGCGAGCGGCGATGGCAGGTCGCTGGCAGACGTCTCCGCCGTCGAGCCTGCCGGGAGGCGAACACG
>NW_021226851.1:0-1214 GCF_002162155.2 Triticum dicoccoides | reverse complement strand
TTTTTTTTTTCTGGACAAGAGAGGAGAGAGGGGTCCAAGCTGCATTAATAATGACTAATGAGGCGGTGGAATACAGCAACATACGAAAGGACCCAAAACAAACAAGCCACTAGCCCGTAGCTGGAAGATGATGTGTATCCCATGGTCGGCGTGCCGTGCAAATATGTCCCCGGGGTTTATGCGGCTCCGCGGCCCACGCCATCCCACCGCCCGCCAAGCGCATTCAAGACCGTCGTTCGGTCCTACTCTTTGCACACGAGCGCAAACGTTTTGAGAACATCATCAAACTCTGGGATTATTGGAGGACCTTTCCTTGGATTCTAGGGCCGTGAAATGGGCAGGAAATGGCACGCCGTCGCGGCACTGGGCATGGCGTACGCTGTCGCCGCCGCCGTCGCCGATGGCGACAAGGGCCTCTCCTTCGCCGGCACCATTGCAGGGCCGGAGGAAGCGAGCTCCCCGCGCAAGCTGGCCAGCTTGTACGGAACCACTTATCACCACGTCTGGCCGGTAAGTTTTGTCTGTACAGTTTGTTCAACTCTGTGTTTTTTCCTGGGGAGTTTATTTTGTAAGCTAGCTGTTGTGACCCCTTCTGCATGCACTTCCTTTCTGACGCGTGAATCGTCAGTAACTGGGTTGCATGCCATGTTAATTTGGTCGGCTTTGCTATTTCTCAATTGCCTGAGAAATTTGGGAGCGTCAGTCGATTCCGATGAGGCCCAGTCATGACCTCGATGGAGATGTGGATGACACGACTGTTTCCGGCGTAGGAGAGGATGAGTGGATGACCGTCTGCAAGGTGAGAGAGGGGCTTTTTCGTTTTGGCCGCTGCTTGGATTAGATTGAGCCCGAGCTTGAGACACGGATGCCGCAGCGTCACTGGTGAGGCCTCATCGGGAGGCAAAGTTTCGTGATTTGACCCTTTTTCAAAAGCTATTCGAAATCTGATCTTAAGTTGGAAAAAAATCGAGATCTGACTCTTTTGCTACCGCCAGAGTCCATGGCAGTAGGGTCTAACAGCCTACCGCCAGGGACTTTGGCGGTAGGAAACATCTCTACCGCCAAACTGGCTGGCGGTAGCCTGCATAACCCTACCGTCAAGGTGGTTGGCGGTAGGCACGAGCACGCACTGTGTTCAATACTTAGGCGGGTTTTGGCGATAGGGCATGCAACCCTACCGCCAGGTTCCTTGGCGGTAGGTTGTTATACCCTAC
>NW_021226850.1:0-1457 GCF_002162155.2 Triticum dicoccoides | reverse complement strand
TATAAGTTAATTTGATTTTATCTCTTGCTTTTCGTCCAGATATATTATGTACCTCCCTAGTGCATGTTGCTAAGTATTTTGTCTTTTGACTGCTTCCCAATGCACGTTTTCTCGAGTTTAACATACCTAGAGTATCATGTAACCATATTGTAATTTTCTTGCCATGCAGGAACCTTATCATCTTGTATGGTGGACCCACGAGGATTTGAGTCGGTGTACAAAATGAGAAGAAGCACCTTTAGTTACGTCTGCAGCTTGGTGAGGGTGTCATTTTTTGAAAGTATGATGGCAAGGGAGCACACCTTTGTTGATGGGAGAGTGTTGTCTTTACAAGATGGAGTAGCCGTCGCTCTGAGGATGCTGAACTCTGGTGAAACATCGGTTGCCTTAGGGTCCTCTGTTGGTGTGAACGAGTCAACTGTCTCGCTGGTAACTCAGAGGTTTATTGAGGCTATTCGGGAGCGAGCGCTGCGCCATTTGGACTGGCCATACTATTTCCAAGCAATGGAGAAGATCAAGTGCAGGTTTGACAAGATCCACGGCTTGCCAAACTGTTGCGGTGTTGTACATAGAGCTTACTTTAAAATTGGATCACCAAACCTTGACCATGAGGAGAACACTGACACACTAATGCAAGCCGTCGTTGATCCAGATATGAGGTTCACAAATATTTGGTTTGGAGCATCAAGTAGCATGAACCAGTCAAGTCTTTTGCACGACTCTTGGCTCTTCAAGTCCTACGAGAAAGGTACTTTGCTTGATGGTAGCAAGCTGAAGCTATCAGATGGCTCAGACGTTGGAGACTACATCATTGGTGATGCAGGATACCCTCTTCGTCCATGGCTCCTCACACCTTACCGATTGGAGGATGACATCTCAGACTCAAAAGTGGACTTCAACAAGAGACACTCTGCAGCTACAGCCATGGCGTTGAGGGCACTGGAAAGGTTGAAAGACACATGGAAGTGTCTACAGGGAGAAGGCTGGCATCCGAATAATCAAAATGATTTGCGGTGGACAATCAACACGTATTGTAGGTTACATAACATAATGATAGACATGGAGGAGGACGGTGCAGCCATGCTGAGCAATCAGGAGGAGAATTGCATCGAGCAAGTGAGCCATTTATTTGCCTTTCCCTCCCGTTGACTCCATCTTTCACCTACTTGGTTAGTCCACACATTCGCTGCAGAGGAGGAACAAGAAGCATCCGGTCGAAGAGATGAAAACAATGAACAAGAAGCACACCAACTACAAACAATGGATCGCGGGAAATTATACAGAAACAACAAATTGACAGCCCAAGAAAATGGTATGTGTTATACACAAGAAGTGGCAACTGCAAGTTAGATTCAAATACTGGCTGCTTTATCTTATTATACTTTTGTTTCATTTTCTCCTGCCTTTCATCCATTTATGCTGCTTGATGACTGAATATATTCCATAAATTTTTTTTT
>NW_021226849.1:0-2256 GCF_002162155.2 Triticum dicoccoides | reverse complement strand
GATTCGTCCTCCGAATACTCCAAAATAGCCTTCGAACACAAAGAACATGTCCAGATCTGCAAAACAAGTACCACACACCACCACAGAGAATATGATATTTCACGAGTCCAATCTGCTGACAACCTTTTTGTAACGTGACATCATGTCCCTGCCCGGTTATTATTTCAAACCGTTTTTAGCCTGTCGCTCCATGTTTCAAGAGGCGATTTTATTGGCACCTCTTGTTGAAGCAGAGATTGTGTCCCCTTATCGCAGGATTCTCATCAATACGGGCGTGGGTATCCCAACCGTTCTGCTAGCATGATTCCTTAGGAATAGGCAGATTTTAAGGCCTAGGAGGAGACGTTCGATATTCATCGTCTTTATAAAGGGGCCACGACCCGGCTTTCTCCTTTACGCAAACCCTTTCCTCAACCTCTCCAGCCTCAAGTTCCAGCACCCAAGGTTCAATCTAATTGCTTCGAGCTTCCCAGTCATGTCCGGACCTAGCCTTCAAGGCCGGTGGGTGGCTTCCTCTATCACAGAGGAGGACATTGCGAAGCTCCGGGCGGCAAGGTACATGACCGCGGAAATCCCCCACAGGTTTCCTGCTCAAGGGCAGGTTACTCCTACTCCCAGATCCGGCGAGAGGGTTGTATTCATCTCCCACTTCCTCCGAGGCCTAGGGTTCGCTCTTTACCCCTTTATTCGAGGGCTCATGTTCTATTACGGGCTAGATTTCCACGATCTAGCCTCGGACTCTTTTCTTCTCACCTCGGCGTTCATCGTTATGTGCGAGGCATTTCTCTGTATTCCCCCACACTTTGGCTTATGGCTCAAGAACTTTAATGTGAAGCCGAAGGTGATCGAGGGGAAGCAAGCGGAGTGTGGTGGCGCCACAGTGAGCAAGCTCACCAACACTCTTTGGCTAAAGGGATCCTTCACAGAATCTTCCAACTTATGGCAGTGGGAGTGGCTTTACATCACTGAACCCCGTGGTACCAAGTGGGCAGCTACTCCCGCGTTCCGATCCGGCCCTCCAATTCAGCTGGCATCATGGATCAACAAGGGGCTGGACTGGGGATCAATCGACGAAGTGCGGACTCTACAGAGCCGCAACCGGAGTCTCCTTGAGAGGGACATCGGTCTCATCGACATGATTCAAGTAATGTTAGTCCGCCGGGTCCTCCCGTGCCAGCGACAGCCCCTCCGTATGTGGGAGTTTAATCTGGAAGGACCACGAACCCTTCAGCACTTCTTTGGCACGACGCACAGAGGAATGTGGAAGTTATTTTCCGGGACACGAAAACAGTGGCCGGACACTATCGAGGACACCGGCCTTGATTGCAACCATTCGGACACCTTGGTAAGAACTTGACTCCCGAACACAACTTAATTAAATATCCCGTGATATGATACCGAGAAAATCATCTTTTTCCAGGGATGAACGAAGAAGGCGGAGCGAATTAGGTGTTCGACCCCTCTCCCCGAAGACTTAGGTAGTCCTGTGCTAACAAGGATGCTGGTCCCGGCACCATTCCAGGTGCCGGTGAAAGAGGACAATGAGGAGAGCGGGAAGGCCAAAGGTGGCCTCCATCCCGAAGGTACACCAAACACTGTGTCGAGAGAGGTTAAGGTTCCCTCTTCCGAAGATAAAAGAGAAGGAGAAGCTGACATCCTTCCTCCCCATGGTAAGAAAAGGGCCGCCCGTGAAGGTCGGGAGGTAAAGGCTCCTAAGCGGGGTAAGACGCTCCTATCAGGCGGTTCGGGTTCGGAAGACGACATTGCCGCGCAGTTCCTCCGTAAGGACGAGCCTTTAGCCGAATGGTAAGTGAACAAGGGTGTTTTAAACATATCCCGTTCCTTTTCCGGTCACAAGGGTAATATTTAGAATATATGTTTTGTAGTCCGGTAGCAGTCTTCCTCAACAATCCTCTTCGGGGGATCTTCTTCCGGAGATGATGGAAAGCAAAACACCTCCATAGGATTCCTCGCCCAATAGGGTGGACGACTTCGAGGTATCGTCCCAGAGGATCTCTCCCGATTAACAAGTGGTGCAAAGGATAATGAAGACAACGCCCCCAGGTCAAACATCGGTCGCCCAGGGTCCAGGGTGTGTGGAGACAGACAATAAGGGCCCCGGACTATCCAGCTTACAGCCAGAGATGACTCTAGGGTCGAACAAACACATCCCTTCAAAGGGAGTCCGGGCTCCTGATACGTCTCCAATGTATCTACTTTTCCAAACACTTTTGCCCTTGTTTTGGACTCTAACTT
>NW_021226848.1:0-1287 GCF_002162155.2 Triticum dicoccoides | reverse complement strand
AACTTAGTACCTGATAGTATCTTGCTTGTTTATGTTGATTGTAGATAGATGGCTCGTGCTGTTGTTCCGTTGAATTTTAATGCGTTCCTTGAGAAAGCAAAGTTGAAAGATGATGGTAGCAATTACACGGACTGGGTCCGTAACTTGAGGATTATCCTCATTGCTGCACAGAAAAATTACGTCCTGGAAGCACCGCTGGGTGCCAGGCCTGCTGCTGGAGCAACACCAGATGTTATGAACGTCTGGCAGAGCAAAGCTGATGACTACTCGATAGTTCAGTGTGCCATGCTTTACGGCTTAGAATCGGGACTTCAACGACGTTTTGAACGTCATGGAGCATATGAGATGTTCCAGGAGTTGAAGTTAATATTTCAAGCAAATGCCCGAATTGAGAGATATGAAGTCTCCAATAAGTTCTATAGCTGCAAGATGGAGGAGAACCGTTCTGTCAGTGAGCATATACTCAAAATGTCTGGGTATAATAATCACTTGATTCAATTGGGAGTTAATCTTCCGGATGATTGCGTCATTGACAGAATTCTCCAATCACTGCCACCAAGCTACAAGAGCTTCGTGATGAACTATAATATGCAAGGGATGAACAAGAATATTCCCGAGCTCTTCGCAATGCTGAAAGCTGCGGAGGAAGAAATCAAAAAGGAGCATCAGGTGTTGATGGTTAACAAGACCACTAGTTTCAAGAAAAAGGGCAAAGGGAAGAAAAAGGGGAACTTCAAGAAGAACGGCAAGCAAGTTGCTGCTCAAGAGAAGAAACCCAAGTCTGGACCTAAGCCTGAAACTGAGTGCTTCTACTGCAAGCAGACTGGTCACTGGAAGCGGATCTGCCCCAAGTATTTGGCGGATAAGAAGGATGGCAAGGTGAACAAAGGTATATGTGATATACATGTTATTGATGTGTACCTTACTAGAGCTCGCAGTAGCACCTGGGTATTTGATACTGGTTCTGTTGCTAATATTTGCAACTCGAAACAGGGACTACGGAATAAGCGGGCACTGGCAAAGGACGAGGTGACGATGCGCGTGGGAAACGGTTCCAAAGTCGATGTGATCGCAGTCGGCACGCTACCTCTACATCTACCTTCGGGATTAATATTAGACCTAAATAATTGTTATTTGGTGCCAGCGTTGAGCATGAACATTATATCTGGATCTTGTTTAATGCGAGACGGTTATTCATTTAAATCAGAGAATAATGGTTGTTCTATTTATATGAGTAATATCTTTTATGGTCATGCACCCTTGAAGAGTGGTCTATTCTTATTGAAT
>NW_021226847.1:0-1506 GCF_002162155.2 Triticum dicoccoides | reverse complement strand
ATATATATATATATATATGGTTCTACGAGAAAATCTATATATATGCATAACGTATACAATATGTAGTATCGTAAAATACCAGTAAACAAAAAGAATTAAATGGAAAACACAAAATTAATGGAAAATAAGAAATAAAACCAACCCCCCCTCCCCCCAAACATTTAGTACTGGTTGGTGTTACCAACCAGTACTAATGGTCTACCAGCACCCAGGCCTGGCTCGTGCCACGTGGTGGCACTTTAGCGCCGGTTCGTGCCGAACCGGTAGTAAAGGGGGGGGGGCTTTAGTCTCCACTCTTTAGTGTCGGTTGTGGAACCATCACTAAAGGCCCTTACGAACCGGCACTAAAGCCCGATTCTGCACTAGCCCCAACACCTTGGTCTCGCTGGACGTGCTCCCACGGCTAGCGCACGCGCTTAGAGCCGGGTCGACTGGCGTGCAATAGGCGGCAGCGGCAGTGATCCGCAGGATCTCCGACAGCGGCGGCAAGGACATGAAGTGACTGGTCGGGGAGCACGGCTGCATCCGTTGCAGCCTCGAGGCCCACCTCTTCCTCCCTCTCCCCGGAGACCTCTCCGCCCAAGCCCAAGCCCAGTACACGACCGCGGCAAGCCGGCGCAGCCACGGCCACGGCGGCGAGTCGGGCGCGTCCACGGTCGTCGGGAGCTGGTGGTGGGTACGATGGGCAGTGGAAACTCCGGCGTGCTCAGAGTGTTTGACGAAATGTCAAGCCCAACTGATGGCTCTTAAGTTTTGTTGTTAATGCTGGTAATCATATGCATGTATGCAAACAAACGTCGGGTGGAAATTGCATCTCGATGGCAAGACCCCTAATGCAGGCAACCAATCAACTGGTCATCTATGTTTCTGGCTCTGTTTTTGCTTATCTAGGCCCTTCTCAGCCTGGCTCGTTTTTTCCCTCTGAGCCAGGCCCGGAAGCGAAAGCAACCAAACATGCCCTTGGTGATCTCGGGTCGTCGTGGTGCTGCTTGGTGAGGCTACTGGATTACATGGTGTGTATTAATGTGTGGTCAGTGCACATTATCAAACTAGTAGGGGTAGCGACATAGATCGTTAGGAAGGTGGCTTAGGATTGATTCATATATTTGTTTTTGTCAGTCTCAGTTAAATAACATAGTATAGATGGTTTTGTGCATCGCTCGATGTAGTAGTAGGGATTATCCTCATTTTCAAATAATCTTCACATGATGTGATGTTTTTAAAAAAAACCTAGTCTATCAAGTAGCTTTATGCTAGTTATGTGAGCATCTAGAACCGGATTAGCAAATCCAACCCTCAAAACGTCCATGGATGCGTTCGCTCAATGTCCGGGCATGTTTGTTTTGAGCATCTACTTGTTCGTTCATGCAGTCATACTTCTTATTTTCTTTTATATGCTCGCTCATTTGCGTGTGATTGGTGAAGAGGACGAGAGTGAGAAAAATAAAGGGAAAAGGTGGCCTCGGGTGGGCAGCGTCCTAGGTGGCGAACTGACCATATGCGTAC
>NW_021226846.1:0-11381 GCF_002162155.2 Triticum dicoccoides | reverse complement strand
ACTAACTGCGAGCTACACTTCAAAATTAAGAACATATCCTTGAAGGTGGCGGACGGCGTTGCTTATACAAATTCCCCCGATGCAACCTTCCATTGCAATCCGATTCCAGCAGGCTATGCTCGTGTCGTGGTTGATGAGGTGGTGGACCAATATTCGGGGCTAGAGCTTGACATTCCTGGAGGTGACGAGGAGCACACACTCGGAGAGGCCAAACATCGTATCATCCTATGGAGAAAGGATTGCATCATCTTTCGAAGGCCACCGACACCGCGTCACCCGACTCCTCGTCGAAGTACGCCACCGATTCAGCAGACTCCAGCTCCTCCAAGTCCACCAACGCGTGAGGCCACTCCTCCTCCTCCAAGTCCGGCAAAGTGTCAGGCCACTCCACCTCCAAGTCCGACACAGCGTCATACGTCCACTCCTCCTCCAAGTCCGGCACAACCTCATGCCACTCCTCCTCGTCCAACTCAGCCCCGTCAGCCGTCTCCGCCGCCTCAGCAATCGCAGAAGAGACACCCCGCAGCTATGGTGCGTAGCGGTACTAGTCGAGGTCATAGTACAGGAAGTACAGGCGGAGGCAAGCGATATAAATATGGTCCAAACCTCAATACTCCTCTTCCTGAGAGGGCTTACGACAGGACCAAGGAGCAAACCGATGCCATAGTGCGGGCAGAAGTCGACGCCCATTTTGGACCAAAACAGCCACCGCCGCCAAGGGAGAAAGTGCCTGTGGAAGTAGTTGACCACTTCATTCGTATGGCTCAACCACCAGCTCCTAAGCCTGTTGACACAAACTATGAGCGCCACATCAGGAAGTTAAATCGAAAACATCTACAGAAGGAGGCGAGCTCGAGCTCGAGCAAACAACAAGAAGCTATCAAAAAATGCGGGAGAACCATTGCCCAGCTGGGAGAACAGTGGGCGCAACCGATCCCCCAGCTTGTTGTGCCGCCAACAACACGTGATAGTACGCGCGGCCAATATTATTGTGGGCAAACAGTTTACGTTCCCCAGGTGGGCGATGTGGTAATAACCCAGCAGCATGTAATGCATGCTGAAGAACTCAAGATCACTGTTGGACAACTCCTCGAGATCGAGGACATGCCTGTGCTTACAAAGGAGGAAATAAAATGGAAATATGTCTGTGGCCAACCTTTGGTCAAGCCAGAAGATGTCAAGAAGCTCCCAACGAGAATGTATGAATTGCATCAATGGTACATGGACATTACCAAGAGATCCGATCGACAGTCCCTCATGGTGCAAGTCAACAAGGATCATTACTACCATGAGAAACCTGTGACCGTTGAGTATTCTGAACTGTTTCAGTTATACAATCAAGACGCACTCGACAAATCTATCGTCAGTTGCTATTGTCTGTAAGTGATTTCTTTCTGTAATTTAAGTCTCAAGCTAGCTGTATTGATCCTTTTGATCAATCATTACCTGTAATTAACCTCACTATATTCTTTTCTATGGTATTATGCAGGATGAAGATGTATGAAATGACAAAAGATGGACGCTATGGCATTGGGTTCGTTGACCCAAACACCGTTAATGAATACACATGGAAAATAAGCAAGCATTATGAAAAGCAGGTAGAGGACAGCATGTTCGAGTTCTTGAAGCGCCTCAAATACAATGAAGATATACTACTTCCTTACAACTTCCAGTGAGTCACACTTTCTTGTACTACAAATTCTCTGTTTTTGCCTACTAGCTAGCTAGCTACATGTTTTTGCTTACATATGCCCGCTTAATTAAGACATGCAAACGTGTGTGCATGCAGATATCACTGGATCTTGTGTATCATTAAAGTTGACGAAGGAACAATTGAAATACTGGACTCACTACTCAAAGAAAATAGTGACTATAACATCTTGTTTGGGATAGTCAACAGGTAATTTTCTTTGTCGGCCTATTTAGTTCGTCATTTCATGATATGAACTATTTAATAACCCCTTTATTCATTTTCTTTGTCGGCGGGCAGGGCTTGGGCAAGGTTCATCAGCAAAACGGAAGGCGAATGGAAACGACAACTGAGATGGTTTCGACCCAAGGTAAGTTATTAAGTAGTGCTAGCTAGCTGCCATCTCTTTAATATTATCATGCTTGATTAATTATTATCTGATCAAATTATATTCCATTCTCGTAAAGGCCCTAAAGCAGGCGCAGGGGACTGATCTGTGTGCATTCTGCGTTTGCGAGAACATTCGCATGATGGCGTCCGAAAGGAGCAGATCTCAAAGACAGGAATGGGTACGCTTGTCAGAACACTATTCACAATTTGTACACCATTATCCATATCTAGTCACACAACTAATACACATGCATATTGATCTCCTTCTTAACAGTTCACAGAGGTGCGGGACAAGCTCCTAGAAACGGAGCGCATACAAGCACTTCAAGAGGAAATAGCGGGATTTTTGCTCGACCAGGTCATAAATCCGAAGGGAGAATACTATTACCCGCTACCGCCCCCATCGACTAGGTCATGAACCACTTCCAATTTGTCATCGTGCTCCGAAGGCACCAATTAGGCTAATGCAACTGGCTCCGAAGGCAACATGCATATGTAGGAGAAATTGTATATAGCTATATACATGTGTGTATGTGTGAATTAATATGGTGGTTTGTGAGACATTGATGATCTATATATATGATTGGTTCTACTAGCTACCACATATATGCATAACGTGTACAATGTGTAGTATCGTAAAATACCAGCAAACGAAAAAGAATTAAAATGGAAAACACAAAATTAAATGAAAAAGAAATCATAAAACCAAAACCCCCCCAAACATTTTAGTACCGGTTGGTGTTACCAACCGGTACTAAAGGGCTCCCGGCCCCCGGAGCTGGTTCGTGCCACGTGGTTGCCCTTTAGCACCGGTTCGTGCTGAACCGGTACTAAAGGGGAGGGGGGCCTTTAGTGACCACACTTTAGTGCCGGTTATGGAACCGACACTAAAGGGCCTTACGAATCGGTGCTATTGCCCGGTTCTGCACTAGTGTATGCCAAAACCGCCCATGGTTGAGCGGTAGATGATGCTTTGAGGAGACTGTATGGGCGAGCACCTGTACTTCTATCCAGATCTGGAGTCATACGTCAGGAGCCTAGTTGTGTCCAGATCTAGATTCACCACGGGCCAATACATCACAGTTTTGGAGCCAAGACAATGAATAGTGAGGCAACAAACCACGTCATAGTTTTGAACGGCCATATCTTACCATAACTAGCATCGCAAAAGGTAGCTACATTCTCCACCACTACACCCTCCCTTTGTGAGCACCTAGGTGAATGATAGTTGTGATAGTGATTTATATTATATATTTAACTACAGTCCATTACTATAAATGTTATACTTAAATTGATGACCCCTAATGTACACCTTTAAGTTAATACAATGCAAAACATCAACTGGCGCACCAACACCCCCATCTGCATGCTCCACGTCATGTTTGCAGCCCAAGGTTGGGCGGACCTACCAGATTGGTTGTTCTACTCCATCATTGTCCTGCTAGGTTGAATCTGTGATCTTCCATTCATCGCCACCTGCGCCCTAGTTGGGATGCCACATTCATGTCAGTCAAATCTATCTTTGGCACACTCTTCCGATCTATTATATTCAGGGACTGTGACGATGAGACGTGCTTAGTAGACTCAAATAATGGGAACACATGGGAGCTCATTGATCCCGCATGTCCTAATACTCCTTTGTGTTGTTGTAGCCCTCCATGTATTTTGGGGAAAATGACAATTGTCAAATGCATTTATGGACATGCTATTTTCTTGCTCACATATCCCTATTAATTATGGACATGCTGATACGCACTACCACTACAGCTCCACATTGCCCATTGATTCAGCTCTACTCTAGAACCTTCATATATCCATAACCATCTATGGATTCATCTCTGTTATTCAATGGCCCATGATGCCTGTTTTTGTGATTTGGGGCGCCCTTCTTGGATGCAATGCGATATTCTATTACGTGGATTCATCAGAAGATGTATGACGTGCATTTGGCAGACATGCTTCCCCTACATGGTTCTAATAGGGAAGCTAACTTCATCATCCTATCGACTGAACCTGCAAAGTATGTGAGGGTGGAAGATGGAGGCTTGAAGAAGTTGGTGTGGCAGTTTTTCTTTGGATAGAAACGTATTAGCCAGCCACAATGATAGTGAACCCATATAGGATGTGGTTAAGGAATTCTACCAATTGGATGAAAATCCAGATTATTTTCATATCTTGTAGATGGCAAGAAAATGAGGACTGGGAGCCGAAGCCTTAAATTCGTCCTATTGTGACACATATGCTCTCCCCCTCCCCTCCATCTATGTGCTCAACACACTAATCCTCCCTTAAGTGACTGTAGATGTCGCATCCAAGTAATCATATCGGCGCAGTTCCAATTTTCAACAGGATTTTCATTTTTACAAATGTTTTATTTTACATATTTTTAAAAAGTACATAAGGTTTTAAAAGGAAAAAACTATATTCCAAAAAATGAAAAAAATGTACTTGTTTGTGCATAAAAGATGTTCGTTCATATTAAAAATATGTTCATCTCATATTGTAAATATGGTCAACACATATTCGGAGAAGATTCATCCTGTATATAAAAAAATGTTCATCACATATTTAAAAAATGTGTCATTTAAAATATGTTCTATTGTATTAGAAGTCGATGTTCATAGATATATTCAGAAAATTATTCATTGCATATTGTAAAAATATTTACCAAGTATTTGGAAAACGTTCATCACATATTTGAATTACTTATAAAAAATAATAATGCATTCAAATTTCATGTGTCAAAAAAGAAACAAAAAATGTTCAGCTCATCTTTGAAAAATCGTCATGGATAAAAAGTTATATTCATGCCATAAAGTTATATTGAATGATAGAAAAATCAACTGAAAATGGAAAAGAAAATGTACAGAAAAAGGAAAATAGAAATAAGTCTAAACAAGATGAAATAAAAAAAATGTTGTAACACACAAGTAAAATGGAAAAATGATGACCATAGCACCCGCGCTTAGGGAATTCACCGACTATCCCTGGCATGATTCTTTGAGTAGGATTCATTGGGATCCTTCTACTGAGCTCTAGCTTTTCTACAATGTAGTAGCAGAACATGCATACATTTTATTTTTAAAATTTGTAGCTAGGACATGTATAAATTTTATTCCTTCCTAACATGGCTCATATAATGTTGATGCCTTTTCTAAGTCTTGGACATTGGACTTTGTTCAACTCAGAGAGATAGAGAGAGAGCATGATAAAGCTCTCACGTTTCTCTCTCTCTCTCTCTTTCTCTCATCATAAGCGCCCCTCCCTAACCCCTCCATATCCATGCTGATCACTACTCTAAAGCCACCCATGTCTCATCAGAAGATCATACTTTGAGGCAACTGTGTGGGCTTGTACTTCTGCACCATCTAGATCCGTCACCACCGCATGCCAAGACGCCCGATTCCACCTAGAGCTGTAGCCAACACAATGCACAGTGAGAGAGCAAATCACCCTACCATCTCCTACGGCCTCATCTTACCATGACCCGCATCATAGAAGGTAGTTGTGGTGTAAACCACTTCACACCCCCTACCTTGTCGGCACCTTAGGAGGTAAGATAAGCAACTTGCCCTTTTTATTATTTATTCCACAAAAAGTTTTGGTAAAAAGTAGTTCATCTAAGAGTTTTTTTATACTATCTAAAAGAATACTAGAAAGTTCAAGGGTTTACAAATATCAACGCAAAACAATCTAAGAATTTCAATATTGCCTTCATCCATGTTCTATGGCAAGAAAAATACAACATTTATCTTTTTTCCATTTCTAATGTTGATGAACTTTGTCATCATCAATGATTCTTGAGGTGTATGCACATTTGGATGGCTATACTTTAGTCCTTACTCAGTTGTGTATAATGTTTATAGTTTCACAAACATTTTTACTATGTTACTATAATTCAATGACTCTAGTAATACCGTGAGAATGAAAATAGTATTCGTATTATATACATTTAACTGGAGTCCATTGCTATAATTTTTATCCCTAAATTGACGATCTCTAATGCATAATTTGAAGTTGATACTATGCAAAACATCGATAGGAGCTCCAACCCCCCATCTCCATGCTACATGTCATCTTTGGACCCCCAAGGCTAGGCGGACCTACCAGATGGGTTGTTCGACTCCATTATTGTCCCGTCGGGTGCAATCGTGACCACCTTGCATTATAGCCACCTTCCCTAGTTGGTACGGTGTATTCAACCCAATCAAATCTACCTTAGGCATGCCCTTCGCACCTACTCCCTCCTTTCCATAATGTACTGCATATTGATTTTTCCGATAAGTCAAACCTCATAAATATTGACAAAGTTTGCGAAGAAAAACATTTTAAGTCTAGAATGCCAAACATATATCATTAGATTCATCATAAGATATAGTTTCATATTTTATATTTTTGGTATTGTAGATAAAATAGTTTTGTCTATAAATTTGGTCAAAATTTGCAAAGTTTGACTATTGAAAAAAAATCTATGAACTACATTATGGAATGGAGGGTGTGTTATTTTTAGGAAGTGCGACCAATCATGCTCAGCCGACTCAAACATTGGAAACTTATCGGAGGTCATTGCTCTCGCTTATCCTAATAGTCCTTTATGTTTCTTCGGCCCTCCAAGTATTTTAGACAAAATGGTTGTTGTCAAATGTATTTATGGTCATGTATCATCTCCACTAACAGATCCCTAGTCACTATGAACGTTCTCACTCGCACTATGGCTGTAGATCCACCTTGCCAATTGATTCATCTCTACTATAGAACCTTCATATCTCGAGAAGCGTTGCAGGGTTCATATCTATTTGTCAGCAGCCCGCACTACATGTACGCTTTGTGATTTGGGAGCCCCTATTGGCCGCACTACTACTTTCCAAATTCACATTTGATCAATTGATGGCCTTCAAAGGCTGGGTCATTACGGGGATACATCAAAAGTTCGGTGACGAGATCGGCGCGGGCGATCGACGGCGGTGAAGACGGGGACGGGGTGTGACGGACCGCTAATATAAACCTAGACAAATCTCGGGAAAAATGGAGCTCGGGGGTCGAGCTTCGAGAGGAGAAAGCATAATTAGTGTGGCTCGGGCATTTTATCGAACACCTCATGTGCATAGGAGGTGAGCTAGAGCACCCAATGCCCTCCGCCTCGCCGGCCAGCAAAAAACAAAGCACTGTGGAGTGCTCTGCTCGCCGGCGATGGGGTATATATAGGCAACTCATTTGTCTCCATTCGTGGGTGGAACCGAGACTAAAGGCCTTCCTTCTGTCCCGGTTCCTGCCACGAACCGGGACTAATGGTTGTGGGCCTGGAGCGAGGCCCATTGGTCCCGGTTCGTGCCAAGAACCAGGACAAATGGGCCCAGACGAACCGGCACCAATGCCCACGAGGCCCCGGCCGGCCCCCTGGGCTCTCGAACCAGGACAAATGCCTCCATTGGTCCCGGTTCATGGCATAACCGGGACTAATGGGCTGGCCAGGCCCGAACGAAAGCCCCTTTTTCTACTAGTGTAATCTTTTATAGATTTTCTTATGATGTTGATGTTTGATTAATATAAATCTTCAGCTCATGTAAAAAAATGATGTATAAGAAGAAGAGAGGACAAATCAAGGTGCTTCTTCATTCGGTTTTTCAGCTGCCGAGGGATAGAAAGATGCTGCCTATAGCATTGATTCGGTGCTGGTGGCATGAGCGGAATAAATATTTTCTTAACTGTATCTGGGATTCTGGACACTAAAAAAAGTCTAGCCTGAGCAAACCCTGGCACTGCAGAGAGCAGCGGCGTGGCCCTTCCTCGATCTCTCGCCTGGCTTCTAGCTCTGCTCCTCGCCCCCTTGCACAATGCGATGTTGGTGGCCTACATCCAGTGCCAGTTTGTAGGTTTTTTAGGGTCTTGCCAAAACCTTATTGATCAAAAGAAATGTTCATAGGGATACAAGATTGTGTGCTTTGAAGTTCGACGCATGGCCTTCCAAAGCAGTCCATTCATGTTGGGACCCCGAGGGTGAAACCAAAACATTGGGCCTTCACCCATACATGGATATTCCAATTGCTTTATATTGCATTAGTAAAATAACCAATCAATTTCCTATAGCAATTTATGTGTCAATTATCTCAACCTCGTCCAAATACTTATTTGGTTGTTCTAGTGAAACAAAGCCAGGTTTTGATAATCCAAGGAATAACTACTAGTCCCCTATTGGGTACTATGTTATTTGCTCTAATTGGATACTCATTTAGAAAAGCTAATCTAATTCTCTCGTCTACGCATTATTCACTGTCACAAGAGAGTTATTAGAAGGCATTCCACGCAAAAACGAGAGAAAGTACAAAATTTGTACTAGATATTCCCAATTTAGTGCCTCTGCAACATGCAGGCAACAGATCACATCGGGAGAAGGAACAAGTGAACCAGCCCCCCGCACTTGCCTTTTTCGGCTATCACAGGCAGTGAACCACATATCAACATTCAAATTATAGTTTGATGATTAACCATGTCTGGTTTGGTGTCCTCAGCGACAGTGTCACGCAAAAAATAGCAGCCCCACGTTCCATCCTCATTGGTTGTCATGGAGCTATGCCCTGCACGAGCGAACATGTGGAGTTTAGGTCACACGGATTGACGATTCATGATCTCACATATCATTGTCCAGATACTTTAACTTTATCTTCACGGTGGTTAGGACAATGGTGTCATAAGCTTGTTGTCACTTCATCTCTCGTTTCGTTCTTTTGTGCTCCCAGTCTTCTTCCCTTACAATATGACGATGAAGCAACATTTCGGCAAGCTGCCTATCATAGTTCATTCCTCAATCATAGGTTCTCACCTGTTGTGGTGGATCATTTAGACAAACTCTATCAGATCCTCTAAAACCATGTCCTGCAAATTTGATATAAGGGCCACCTATAAAAAAAATTGTGGTACTACAAAGCCTCTGGCGGCACAGATCCCGTAAACTTGTCTCGCAAAATTTTGCGGGACGAGTTTACTAGATCTGTTCCATGCCGGAGGCCATGCAGTACCGCAAATTTTCAGGAACTTTGCAAATTCACGATTTTCAATAATATAAACTTAATATATTCACAATTTAAATCAAACTTATAAATGGCCCGAAAGGCAAATCACAATATAACAATTGCATTCATTAAAGAATTGTTTAAATTCGAATAAATAATACAACAACAAATGGTCCGAAGGAAAATAATTGTTCAAAACTACCAAACCATCGATCCGCCGAGCTTTCTCTTCGGGTCAGCTTCAAATTTGTCGATAAGGTGCAACAACACTAGGTGGTCCACATTGTCATCCAAAATCATATCCTTTGTGTCGGAATCATCCGACGAAGAACTCAATCATCCATCTAAAAATTAAATACACTCCTAATATTTTTCTAAAGTATCGTCGCGCCTAAGACTAAAACAACTATTTGGCTAGAAATTACGTTCCCCGGAAGCAATTCCGCTGGCCCGAATGAAGTTAGCCGCCTCTTTCTTGTCCGCCGCCGACCGAAGCAAATCGGCAAGCTCTTTGTCACCATGGCCGAAATCCGTGGCGCCAGTGAGCGCCCGCTGCACCACATAGTACTAGAAAAAAACCTAATAGTAGCGCGGGGTAAAGGACTAGTAGTAGCGCGGGCACCCCGTGCTACTACTAGGGCGCTACAGCTAACTGGTAGTAGTAGTGCGACTGCGTGGGTGCCAGCCGCGCTACTACTATGTCTGTTAGTAGTAGCGCCGATGGCACCCACTCTACTACTAGTTATCTGTAGCGTGGGTCTGGACCCCTCACTACTACTAACTAATTAGGAATTAAAAAAATAAATTCCATCAGCGCCATCGTCCTCTTCATCCATGCCTGATGCTGGTCTTGGAGTGGATGAAGTCGTCCATGGTAATGGTGCTTCCCCATTAACTCTTCCCCACACCTCTCCTCTGTTGCTTCTAAAAAAAGAGAAAATGATTAGAAGAGGAAGAGAGCGATAGAGAGGAGTAGGAGGAGCAACTCATTGGTGGCCGACGGAGTTGGAGCCAATGCCCGGTAACCTACTGCTGCTTTTCCTGGGACCTCATGTCCTCACGAGGCCCTGTCCCGATGAGGAACTGCAAGTGCTTGTGTCCATGGAAGATCTGGCCATCCCCATGGACGATGCTTTGCTAGATTGACATCTCCTTCCAACATCGGAGAAGGAGGAGGAAGGAGGGGCAGAGGAGGGGGCTGCGGTTGGAGAGGAGGTCGCCAGATTTGGGAGAGACATCGAGCAGCGAGGTCGGCAATGGCGGTGGGTGAGGAAGGGCATCGCGGGAGGGAGGGAGAAGGGGAATCGATAGAGTGCGGGTTTGGGTTTGGGCCTCCGCGCTATGTGTATACATGTGTTGGTGGGTCGATAGTAGTAGCGTTGGTTTTATACCCTGCGCTACTACTACGGCATGTCCCAGGGGCACGGTGGAGACCACTTATTAGTAGCGTGGGTTTATACCCTACGCTACTACTATCAACTTAGTAGTAGCGTGGGTTTTCAACCGGCGCTACTACTAATTAGTAGCAGCGCAGGGTTTATACCCCGCGCTAGTGCTAAGCATCTATCTATAAGGTATTTCCTAGTAGTGATAGTCGACTACGAGGCTCACTAGTGTCCGGACCAAGCAGATCCGCCCGCTATGTCGCCGTGCGGCAAGCTACGGGCGGATCCATGGCGCCGGCGCCGTCCACTCGCATGCGGGGAGAAATCGACACCCCGACCTCCAAAATTAGAGGAGAAGGTTACACCAGGGACAACAACTGACGGCAGGGAGATGCGGCGGCGGCTTCGAGGGTTCGGGCTGAAATGTCCTTCACGCGCTCGAGTGGGAGAGATAGAGGAACCAACAAAAAGAGGGGGCGGGAACCGTAGATATGGAAAACACGGGACGGAATTTGCAGGATCCTGCAACCAAATTTAGTGGACGGCCGAATATACCAGATATGTAAAGGGCCCAGTTTCTTTCCCCTCCAGAGAGATGGTATTGCGCTTCTAGCCGGGCCAGCCCAGCAGACAAAGAAGTCCAAGTTCGACAGGTGATGAGGTCAAGTGAATCTACTGTACAGCTAGCAGCAGAAGAACAATAGCTCGTCTCAAAAAAAAAAAAAAGTAGCAGCAGAAGAGCAATGGCGGCGGCGGCGGCTGCTTCCTCGCCGTCTCCCTCCGCTCCGATACAATCCACGCCCTTCTCCGTCCGCTCAGAGGTAAGAAAGCCCCCTACCCCCACCCCCACCCCCCGCCTGTAGGTCAAATCCTCCTTTACACACACAGTTCAGTAGTTCAGTCTTC
>NW_021226845.1:0-400 GCF_002162155.2 Triticum dicoccoides | reverse complement strand
CCAAGAAATCAAGATCAGAACAACGTCTCGAAGACAATGCATTCAACATGGTGCCGACCAAAGTGTGTTGTCCAATGGGTTCAAACACTACATACATGATCACTAAATTTCACCATGAACATGAAACAATGTTCCAATCACTATCATGTCGGCCAATCGTCCAAGAGTCGTGACACCAGTATTTTGTATTGCAATCATATAGTAACCAATTTAGATCCACTAATTTGAAAGGGCAGTGCTCTTCGCCAGTCGACCGGCCAAAGTCCCAAATTAGTTTTCTACTAGCCATTCAATGCACAACCTAATATCCGTTAGATTGAAGCATCCCCACTTGCACGGCTCTTTCTCCCCTGCATCCCTATCTCAACCGAGGGCAACGTTGGCCGGAGATTACCGCCCC
>NW_021226844.1:0-3003 GCF_002162155.2 Triticum dicoccoides | reverse complement strand
ACGCTGCTGGAACTCAGAGAAGCGCCGCCAAAAGGGTCGATGCCACAAGGACGAAGCAAGGCAAACTACCGCTATGCACGGACTGCTGCAACTGTCGGTGAACGGAGCTAGCTAGGACCGGCACCGCCTGGTGTTGCAACCGCTGGTGCATGAAGCTAGGATTAACGACGTGTGGTGTTGGGACTAGCACCGCCGCTGCTGCTACTGGCACTTGCGGATGCGAGGTATGGGGAGGAGGATGCTACAAGCGAGGCACATTGATGCTACAACCGGCAACTGCAGACGCTACAAGATGGGATGCTGCACAGTGCTTCAAGGCCCCGATTGCGACCGCAAGGGCACAAACAAGGGACCAGCCGGCCAGGATGCTGCGACGAGTGAGGGCACAGATGGGACTGGGACAAGCCGACTGGGATGTTGCGACCGACAGGGTCCGCAGCTGGGACCAGCTGACTAGGATGTTCTGACGTCGACGGTGTGACCAGATGCTTCATCCTCATCTTCTGCGAACCGCATCATCCGGGAGCGCGAGTGGGCACGGCCACTGCTCCAAACATCGACGGCCACTTCTATTAGCATGCGAATGGCAGGGTGGGGCGGTAATCTCCGGCCAACGTTGCCCTCGGTTGAGATAGGGATGCAGGGGAGAAAGAGCCGTGCAAGTGGGGATGCTTCAATCTAACGGATATTAGGTTGTGCATTGAATGGCTAGTAGAAAACTAATTTGGGACTTTGGCCGGTCGACTGGCGAAGAGCACTGCCCTTTCAAATTAGTGGATCTAAATTGGTTACTATATGATTGCAATACAAAATACTGGTGTCACGACTCTTGGACGATTGGCCGACATGATAGTGATTGGAACATTGTTTCATGTTCATGGTGAAATTTAGTGATCATGTATGTAGTGTTTGAACCCATTGGACAACACACTTTGGTCGGCACCATGTTGAATGCATTGTCTTCGAGACGTTGTTCTGATCTTGATTTCTTGGTCCCTGCATCCAAGAAGAAATTCTTTTTTTTTTGCTCATCATAGGGTAGGATTGGAGATGTCGATATGAGTGTGTTGTCTCGTCTTGAAGGCATTGCTTTGGAAGAAAGGCGACTTAACCATGGATGTTTTGATCATTTCTTATCATAATGTGTATTCAATATACTGAACCTGTTGATAATTTATCCTTTTGTACTGAATCAATTTTAATAAAATCATAGTTGTATGTGTACGTCAATGTAGAGGTTAGGAGGCATGACTTTCTTTTTGGAAAAAGGAAAACTCATGATATGCAACGGCTATACCTCTATGGTGCACTAGATTACAGTTTTTTAGATTGGTATCATATGTCACGTTAATGCCACTTTCTTTCGTGGTAATTATGCTAAACCTTCCTTCCAAAATAGTACCCTCCAATATCTCAACTTCAACCATCACACAGCAAAAATAATATCGTATTATATATATTATACGCAAATCATTAGTATGATGTTTAGTAGAAGAAAATTGTATTTAGATTTCTGACTAAATAAGTGGAGGGTCGGATAATGCAAACACGAATGAATATGGTGAAATATGGGAGAATATATTGAGCTCAACACCACTCAAGAAACTTGTGAAGCAAGTGGCAAGCATGACACCAATCAACATGTACAACTCATGAGATGTACTGCTAACTGGACAACATTTTATTGGGTGGAAAAATTTATCCATCCGAGTGGCATGTGGCAAGTACAAGTGCAACAATTTATCCATTGGAGTATCATGTGACGGGGATTTTGTGCATGCTCTATTGCACTATATGGATGATCCTTATTAGACTTGTGTGTGTGTGTGTGCATGTAGTCTGCATTTAAAAAGAAAAGTTGGACGGATAATTACTTTTTTACAGATTTCATAGCCTTTTAGGGACCATGGATTTCCTAGTGTTTGTTGACCTTTTGGTCTGCAAAAAGAACTGGAAGCATTTTTTTTCCGTGCATTAACTCATTTTTAAGTCTAAAATTTGCTAGGACCGTTGAGACTGCCGTGCAGTCCAGTACCAAGAGGCCGATGATGCATGTACACCTCTGCTGGCAGCCAAGTGAGGGAGGTACTGCAGTTTTCTTTGGTGTCGCCGAGCTGCTGCTCCATCATGTCCGTGGAGAAACCGATGTGCATCGCAGAGATGCATATGCTAAGACATATAAGATGATGAACGACCTCCTTGGGCCCCACCCTCATGGTGCATCGGTCGCTATAGTAGGATTTACTACAAATGAACATGGTGAAATGAGAGGGTATATATTGAGCCCAACACCCGAATATTGCCTTTGAAGGCCGATCTCCATGGAGCTTGGTTTTGAAAATTTCAAAATTCGTCAAATTTCATATTTTCTACTCCTTCCGTCCCAAAATAAGTGTCTCAACTTTGTACTAACTTTAGTACAAAGTTGTACTAAGCTTGAGACACTTATTTTGAGACGGAAGGAGTATAAAGTTAGTACAAAGTTGAGACACTTATTTTGAGACGGAGGGAGTACATCTTAAAAAATTCTGAAAAAAATACAGATATACATGGAGGCATAACACACATGTGTGTAAATTTTCAGGGCAAAATACGTTGAGATGAGAGCTGTGCAAAAAAGGCTAATCTGGGCTTTTTAACACATGATACTATTCATCCTCCCAGGACATGGATTTGTCTTTTTTGTACAGCTCGCATTTCAACATATTTCATCCTGAAATTTTACACACATACACATAACATCCTTATTTACATGCACAATCTTTTCGGACCTTTTTGAAACCGAAAAGTTTGAGTTTTGAATTTTTCAAAAAAAAGGCCTTCATGGAGGGCGAGAGCCAAACGTCCGTTCTCGCCCAACACCACCATATCAAAGAAACATGGCAAGCATGTGGCAAGTGTGATACCAAGTAACCTTTCTAGACTTGACTTGTGCTATTAACTGGATTAATATTTTTTGATGCATAAATCTATTCATCTGTGTTACATGTGACAGTATTTTGG
>NW_021226843.1:0-411 GCF_002162155.2 Triticum dicoccoides | reverse complement strand
CCCTTTAGTCCCGGTTGGAGCCACTAACCGGGACGAAAGGCCCCTGTGCTGCCCGCATCGGGGCCAAAGTTTAGTCCCACCTCGCTAGTTGAGAGGGGCGCGCAGTGGTTTATAAGCCCCACTACCGCACCCCTCTCGAACTCCTCTCTACTGCAGGCTTATGGGCCTACTTGCGATTGCTTTGCCTGATGGGCCTTCTGGGCCTACTGCGGGCCTGAATCCTGGCCCATAGTAGGGATTCAAGTCGTATTCAGGCCATGGGGACCCAGTGGGGGGCATTTTTTTTGTTTTTTTGTTTTCTTTACTTATTGTTGCTATTTTTATTTTTTTCCAGTTTTTTTGTTTTGTTTTGTGCATTATTTATTTTCTTTTGTTTTTTGCTTTATTTTTAATTCTTTTTGCTTTTAGTTT
>NW_021226842.1:0-805 GCF_002162155.2 Triticum dicoccoides | reverse complement strand
ACGTCTGAAGTGCTTCGGCTGATACCACGACGTCGGGATACCCATAACTACTCCCACGTAGATGGTTAGTGCGTATAGGCTCGTAGCCGACTCAGATCAAATACCAAGATCTCGTTAAGCGTGTTAAGTATCCGCGAACGCCGAACAGGGCCAGGCCCACCTGTCTCCTAGGTGGTCTCAACCTGCCCTGTCGCTCCGCCACAAAGTAACAGTCGAGGGCCGTCGGGAACCCAGGCCCACCTCTACCGGGATGGAGCCACCTGTCCTTTCAGCCCCCTCGTCAGAATCACTTGCGGGTACTCAATGAGCTGACCCGACTTTAGTCACCATCTGTATAGTCTGTATGTATGTATAGTATATACCCGTGATCACCTCCCAAGTGATCACGGCCCGATAGTATAGCAAGGCAGACTGACAAGAATGTAGGGCCAATGATGATAAACTAGTATCCTATACTAAGCATATAGGATTGCAGGTAATGTATCAACAGATGTAGCGACAATGTCAGGCTATGCATCAGAATAGGATTAACGAAAGCAGTAACATGCTACACTACTCTAATGCAAGCAGTATAGAGAAGAGTAGGCGATATCTGGTGATCAAAGGGGGGGCTTGCCTGGTTGCTCTGGCAAGAGAGAGGAGTCGTCAACTCCGTAGTCGAACTGGTTAACAGCAGCGTCGGTCTCGTAGTCTACCGGAGAGAAGAGGGGGGAGAAACAGTAAATACATAGCAAGCAAGTGCATAACAGGATAACAGGCAGAGCTAGACGTGTTCTACGCGGTAGGAGGTGATACCGGTGAAGGG
>NW_021226841.1:0-3841 GCF_002162155.2 Triticum dicoccoides | reverse complement strand
GGGGGGGGGGGGGCTTTCCTTCCTCCCCCTTTATTTGATTTCACTAGGATCCCTAATGTGGAGGAGTTTCGAAGGCATAAGGAAGGAATCCCAAGAATATGGGGGAAAATTACGTTGATTTGCTTGACAGAAACCTACCATAAAAAGTACATGGCAAGACCAACGAAATATAGCCACACCAGGGGTCCCGAGCTGGTTGTCTTGGCTAGATGGTAACCCAGAGTAGACTGGGAGACGATATTACCTAGGTTCGGGACCTCTCGAAGAGGTAAAACACTATGTCCTGCTCTTGTTTTATTGATTGTGATGGGACACAAAGTACATGATCTACCTTCGGATCGTATGAATGAAATCTTAACCTCTATAGTCTAAAGCCCTCAGCTTATATAGGCGCCAAGGGTATCTAGGGTTAAAAGTATGTTAGCTACATCTAGGGATAGACATGCTGATCATTCAAATATGTCTTGAAGTGTGCATCAAGTCTTTGGAGGAGTCCATCTTGAGTACGCCGAGGGACAGGATAATCGTGGCCCGTTCTTCAAAGGTCAGTGGGTCCTCGGACCAGCCCATGAGTGGTAGGCCGACGTGGTGATTACCTCCTAATCCAGGACACTATAAGGCCTCAGATCGAAAAAAAATATAAAGATAAAAAAACTCACCGAAATAAAGAACCCAGGCCTTCAGAAGCGGTCTGAAGGGGGAATCGGTAGTAAGGCTCCACTTCAACATCGTGTCGCTCAAGAGGACTAACGATTCAACAATTTGCATCACGATTACAATCCCTTTCGTCTCTTTGTATTGCAAAACCCTACTGGATTCGTACTTGCATTACTTCGAGTGTTCATCCATGTATGCCACGATTTGCCCCTTGATATTTGTCATTCTCTTGTTCGAGTAAACCCCCTAGTTTGGAGGAACCTTAGTATGTTTAGCTGTTGAATGCTGATAGGATTTGGCATCCTCTTTGTATGTTTAAGTTAATAATCTTCACGATGTCGATTACTCAACATCTGCCTTTATAGACAAAAGTTTACTGTAACACCCAAAAATAATATTGGTTATTAAAAATTTCTTTTCCGTTGAAAGAAATTCCTTCTACTTAGTTATGGTCTTTTGCATTTTCCCTTCTATTTTGAGATCTAGCTTAAAAAATATATTTGGAAATCTAAAGACTCCATTTGGTTTAAAAATATGTGTGTTTCCTATTCAAACAAAATTTCTGTAAAGTTTTAAATTATAGGATCCTCTTAAACTGAAGTTTCACTTCCGCCAAACACTTCCTCTGCCTAAGGGCAGTACCCACACTCAATTTCTTTCATAAAATGTCTTTTACCAAATTAAATTATTTCTCAAACCAGCCATTATTCATTTTGAACCTACATTATATTTGCAAAGGAACCCTATTCCGTTTAGCTTCTAAAATCCCACAAAAATAACCTTAGCTGAAGCTCCCAACCAGGATCTGATGGAGGCCCCTGTCCTCACACTTCTAAATTTGAATAAACTCTTCGTGGTTGAGACAGATGCTAGTGCCACGGGCATCGGGGCGGTGTTGATGAAGGACGCGCACCCGATTGCTTATCTCAGTATAGCATTGGCACCATGAAACCTGGGGTTGTTAGCATATGAAAAAGAATGTGTGGCCTTATTGCTTGTAGTTGATCATTGGCGTCGCTACCTTCAGCACTCACAGTTTTGCGTGGACAAACTCACATTCTTCTTTCCTTTCGGCCATCCAACGTAGTACGAACTCTATCCGCGGAATCAGCACTCCAATCCACGTGCCTGCTTCCTGCAATCAGTGCACAACGCGCTGTTGCTCTCAGTGATCAGCGACTGGTGCTGGGAGCTCGATCGGTGCGTGCGTGGTCACTGTTCTCATGATAGTTGGACGATGGAGCCATACCCTCTCTCTGAGCGCCGGCGGCCACCAAAACTCGCCAGCCACCACTCCGGTACCGGCACCAACCCTCCCAGCTCCCCCGGCGATGGCTTCCAGGATCTCGCTCTCCGCAGCTTCCTCCTCCACCTCGGATTCGCCGCCCTGCCCCCACCCCCGCCGCCACCATGGTCCCAGATCCGCTCCATCATCGTCATCCCGGGCCCCGACGTGCTGGGCACCCGCTACGGGTCGATAGCCCCGACGTGCTCCTACCTTCACCACCATGCATGTTACTGGATGAAACTCGAATTGCTAATTCTTTTTTGTTACATGATTCATTTGTGGGTCCAATTTGATAAACGAATACCTGCTAATTTTCATATAACTTACCTGTACACAATGTTCATAATAAAACCATTGTCAAACTCGATTTATTCCGTAAACTAAGAGCAACTCCAATGGGGCGACCCATTTCGTCTGCCCGCGTCCGTTTAGGTCGGCGCGGACAAAAGTGGCGGCCCAACGGGCCGACCCAAACGGACGCGCATCCGTTTTTCGTCCGCGGGCGACCCATTCCCGGCCCAATTTTGAGCCTGATTTGCGTCGGCGCGGACAGGAGACGGACGGGCGCGCGCGCGCCTACTCTTCTCCCCGGGCCCGCCGCTCGATGGCAGCCATCACCATGTCCCCCCATTTTCCCCAGAAACACACCCGCCCGCGCGCGCTCGCTCCTGCCCCAACCATGGACGATGCCATCGACCTCGACCTCGACGCCGCCGCCGGCCTCGCCTCGTCCGGCGCCGTCGCCCCTTTCGGGAAAGGCAAGCCTCGTGCCCGGCGCAAGACCGCCGCCTCGACCAAGCCGAAGAAGGCGCTGACGCCCGAACAGCGGGCAAGGGAGTTGGCCAAGAGGAAGGGCCGGATGCACGCCGCGGACGCGAGGGATGAGGCCGCCGCGCAGGCCGCCGCCGCCGCCGCCGCGCAGCAGGAGTTCACCAATGCTCGCGTCATGGCGGCAACGAGGGAGGCGCTCTACATGCTAGGGGTAAATCCTAGATAGCACAGCCTCGTCCAAGCCGCCGTCGCCGCGGCCAGCACCGGATCGTCGGCGTTTCCTCGAATGGTGCTGCCTGAGTCACCCCGCGCGTCGGCTTGCAACCCGGTCCCCGGCTTCCACATCTACCCGCAGGCCTTCTGCCTCTCCGGGGAGTGCTCACGCGACGTGAGCGTGGTTGCACCTTCCACGCCTGCGCCAGCGCCCATCGACCTCAACACCACCCTGGTGGTTGGTGGCTCATCGTTCGGCGGCACGAGGAAACACGCGTGGCAGACGCCGGCCCGCGGGCTCCCAGACGCGCGTAACCTGTTCGAGGGAATGCCGTCCGCCGTCGATGAGGACTTCATGCAAAACCTCATCTTCGAGGGTGGTGCGCCAGGCGCTGGCTAAGATCCCGACGAGGCACAAAGCCAGGACAGCCGCGGGGCGTTCACGCCGGCCGCTGGCTATGATCCCGACCAGGCGACCTTCATGCATGATCAGGTCGGCATCGACCTGGGCGGCTTCCCCCTCGGCCACGAGTTCCCGGACGACTACGAACTAGAGGAAGAGGACGAGTGCAACATCGACGTGGAGCCTTTGTTCGAGGACGAGCTCGCCAACCAAGCCGCCGGTCTTAAGCCCAAGCGCAAGAGCAAGCGTACGAAGGCGTACACGGCGGCCGAAGACAAGCTTCTTTGCGAGTGTTGGCAAGACATTGGACAAGACCCGAAGACGGGCGCCGAGCAAAAGCATTTGACCTTTTGGACTCGTGTGCACCGAGAGTTCCATAAGCGCAAGAAGTTTCCACCTTATCAATTTGTGAGCACGCGCGGGTGGGTCTCCACTTCCAAGCGGTGGAGGGTGATCCAACAAGAATGCAACAAGTTTTGCGCCACCCTTGAGAGCGTCAAGGCCCGCCC
>NW_021226840.1:0-1665 GCF_002162155.2 Triticum dicoccoides | reverse complement strand
TCTTCATAGGATACCCAAAGGAGACTGTTGGGTACACCTTCTATCACAGATCCGAAGGCAAGACATTCGTTGCTAAGAATGGATCCTTTCTAGAGAAGGAGTTTCTCTCGAAAGAGGTGAGTGGGAGGAAAGTAGAACTTGATGAGGTAACTGTACCTGCTCCCTTATTGGAAAGTAGTTCATCACAGAAATCTGTTCCTGTGACTACTACACCAATTAGTGAGGAAGCTAATGATGATGATCATGTAACTTCAGATCAAGTTACTACCAAATCTCTTAGGTAAACCAGAGTGAGATCCGCACCAGAGTGGTACGGTAATCTTGTTCTGGAAGTCATGTTACTAGACCATGACGAACTTGCGAACTATGAGGAAGCAATGATGAGCCCAGATTCCGCGAAATAGTTTGAGGCCATGAAATCTGAGATATGATCCATGTATGAGAACAAAGTATGGACTTTGATGGATTTGCCCGATGATCAGCAAGCTATAGAAAATAAATGGATCTTCAAGAGGAAGACGGACACTGATAGTAGTGTTACTATCTACAAAGCTAGAATTGTCGCAAAAGGTTTTCGACAAGTTCAAGGTGTTGACTACGATGAGATTTTCTCACTCGTATCCATGCTTAAGTCTGTCCGAATCATGTTAGCAATTGTCGCATTTTATGAAATCTGGCAAATGGATAAACAAAACTGCATTCCTTAATGGATTTACTAAAGAAGAGTTGTATACGATGCAACTAGAAGGTTTTGTCGATCCTAAAGGTGTTAACTAAATATGCAAGCTCCAGCGATCCATCTATGGACTGGTGCAAGAATCTCGGAGTTGGAATATACGCTTTGATAAGTTGATCAAAGCATATAGTTTTATACAGACTTGCGTTGAAGCCTGTATTTACAAGAAAGTGAGTGGGAGCACTACATCATTTCTGATAAGTATATGTGTATGACATATTGTTGATCGGAAATAATGTAGAATTATTCTGCAAAGCATAAAGGAGTGTTTGAAAGGAGTTTTTCAAAGAAAGACCTCGGTAAAGATGCTTACATATTGAGCATCAAGATCTATAGAGATAGATCAAGACGCTTGATAAGTTTTTCAATGAGTACATACCTTGACAAGATTTTGAAGTAGTTCAAAATGGAACAGTCAAAGAAGGAGTTCTTGCCTGTATTGCAAGGTGTGAAGTTGAGTAAGACTCAAAACCCGACCACGGCAGAAGATAGAAAGAGAATGAAAGTCATTCCCTATGCCTCAGTCATAGGTTCTATAAAGTATGCCATGCTGTGTTAAGAGAGGGAGTACAATAGTGATCTAGGAGTAGATCAATGGACAGCGGTCAAAATTATCCTTACTGGAATAAGGATATGTTTCTCGATTACGGAGGTGACAAAAGGTTCGTCGTAAAGGGTTACGTCGATGCAAGTTTTGACACTGATCCAGATGACTAAGTCTCAATCTGGATACATATTGAAAGTGGGAGCAATTAGCTAGAGTAGCTCCATGCAGAGCATCGTTGACATAGAAATTTGCAAAATACATGCGGATCTGAATATGGCAGACCCGTTGACTAAACTTCTCTCACAAGCAAAACATGATCACGTTTTGGGTCTTAATCACATAGCGATGTGAACTAGATTATTGAATCTAGTAAACCCTTTGG
>NW_021226839.1:0-2081 GCF_002162155.2 Triticum dicoccoides | reverse complement strand
GTTAACGATGGATTTGTGTTTCGTGCTAACAAGCTATGCATTCCAGCTAGCTCCGTTCGTCTTTTGTTGTTGCAGGAGGCGCATGGAGGAGGATTAATGGGACACTTTGGCGTGAAGAAGACGGAGGACGTACTTGCTACACATTTCTTTTGGCCAAAGATGAGACGGGATGTTGAGAGTTTTATTGCTCGCTGCACTACATGTCAAAAAGCTAAGTCACGACTCAATCCTCATGGTTTATATATGCCTTTGCCTGTACCTAGTGTTCCTTGGGAGGATATATCTATGGACTTTGTTTTAGGTTTACCTCGAACAAAGAAGGGGAGGGATAGCATATTTGTTGTCGTGGATAGATTCTCGAAAATGGCACACTTTATACCATGTCATAAAAGCGATGATGCTGTTAATGTTGCTGATTTGTTCTTTCGTGAAATTATTCGCTTGCATGGTGTGCCAAATACTATTGTTTCAGATCGTGATACTAAATTTCTTAGCCACTTTTGGAAATGTTTATGGGCTAAGTTGCGGACTAAACTGCTTTTTAGTACTACTTGTCACCCCCAAACTGATGGACAAACTGAAGAAGTCAATAGAACGTTGTCTACTATGCTTAGGGCTGTTTTGATGAATAATAAGAAAATGTGGGAGGAATGCTTGCCTCATATTGAATTTGCTTATAATCGTTCATTGCATTCTACTACTAAGATGTGCCCTTTTGAAGTTGTGTATGGTTTCCTACCTCGTGCACCTATTGATTTGTTGCCTCTTCCATCTTCGGAGAAGGTTAATTTTGATGCTAAACAACGTGCTAAATTGATTTTAAAAATGCATGAGTTAACTAAGGAAAACATTGAGCGTATGAATGCTAAATATAAACTTGCTGGAGAAGATGCACGTGGTGTCCATGATGAAGGTCGGCCTGCAGAAAAGTTAGTTCGCCCCAATGCTTGTCAATCCTGCACTTCACGTTCAGCTTTACAAGCAAGATGGAATAAACGAGTGATATTAGTATACTCCTTATAGTCTAGAATGGTCTGAATCTCTCTATTTAATCCACCCAGAAAACGTGCAAGCATAGCTTCATTCTCCTCAACAATACCACATCTAATCATGCCAGTTTGTAATTCCTGATAATATTCTTCTACATAATTTTTCCCTTGTCTTAAACGCTGCAATTTTTGAAGCAATTCACGTTGATAATATGGTGGAACCCAATGCGTACGCATAGCAGTTTTCAAAGCAGCCCAAGTAGTTGGAATAGGATATAATCTACAATGTTCAGACCACCATACACATGCAAAACTAGTGAAAGCACAAACAGCAGCAGCAACTCGTCTCTCCTCAGGATATTGTAAACATGTAAATTGTTGTTCAGTTTCTAACTCCCAAGTAAGATATATATCAGGAACATATCTACCCTCAAATGGTGGAATATTCAATTTCAGTTTAGGAATATGGACATCATCTCGTACCTGAGGTGGTGGTGCAGGCCTACCACTACGAATATATACCTGAGGTCGACCTGCTGGTGGTCATAAGTTGTCACGCCGCCGCCGCATCATCATCATCGCCCCTGCCATCTACCACCACCGCTCCGAATCCGTATCCATATACCACCACCAATCCGTGCCCATATACCACCACCGATCCATATCCATATACTACCACCGCTACCACCACCGCTGCCATATACCATCACCATATATCCACCACCAATCCGAGTTCCTTGCATATTAGGTTTGTTTTCGAGATCCATCTAGATTCTGATTCGTGTTTCCTTGCCGGAGTAGGTTTCGGAAAAAAAAATATAGTGTCGGGTAGCCACGCTCCGTTTAGGCCCAAAATTTTTTGAAAACGCATTTTTCGAAAAAATTTCTGGCTATCCTATTTTAGGTGTTTCTGAGTGTTTTGAGACAGGTGCCATTATAGGAAGTTTTTTTGACCTGTTTCCAGTTTTTGGGTCCGGGCAGTCGAAAAAAAATTTGGTCGAAAAAAGAAATTTCGTGCCCATCCTGTCAGTTTGACCTAGGAAGAGTTTTGAGACACTCGCCATTATAGTGATTTTTCGCAAAAAAAAAAAG
>NW_021226838.1:0-2595 GCF_002162155.2 Triticum dicoccoides | reverse complement strand
TATATATATATATATATATATATATATATATATATATATATATATATATATATATATATATATATATATATATATATATATATGAGTTTATGTCCTCTACAGCATTCACTTATGGCTATTTCTTCAAGCTGTTTTTTTTGCTAAGTGAATGTGATCGGACCCTTCCCCCTCTATGCTATACTCAACCCAATCTATTCACAAATTCTTTATGTGCGTTCTATTTGAAACTCGTTCAAAATCTTCACTGTGTCCTTGTCAGCTGAAGAAATTATGAACGAAACTTTAAAACAAATCTTATCCAGATTTTCGGTTTTGCCGCTCAAACCGTTCCGCATCCCATGATGTATTATTTTATTCACCCACGATCTTACACGATCTCAACTACACAGTACGTGGGTGACACATGTCGCGTGAAGGAGAAAGGGCAGGGGCATGTTCGTCCCAAAATCTTCGGGCGAACAGTTTTTCACCGTGGCTATAAATACCCCTCTCCCCTTCCTCACTTCATTTACTCCGCTCGATCACTCTCTCTCGCTCGAGCTCCTCAAACCCTAGCGCCGCCGCTACTCCATCATCGCCGGTGAGGAAGAGCTTCGCTGCCTCGACCTCGTCGCCGTCGTACTCGCGCCGGCTGCGGAAATCTTCACTCCGCCGCCGCCGTAGCTGTCTCCCTCTGCCAAGTTAGGGCGTGGGAGATCTAACCTGACGAACTTCACATCTGTTCCTCTCAGTTTGTCGTGTTCTTCACTTCGGGTAATTAAAAGTTACTTTTATTACTCGCTTTGATTCTCAAACTTTCCTGAAAATCTTCAAAGGTGTTTATTCTTCAAATCTTCACACATATGAACACCCCACACATTGTATGTTCTTGATCCATTTCTCTAAGCAATCATTTTCTTCAAGATTCCTCAATTGTGTGGATCTTCGATCTGTACAACTCTGGAACCTAAGACAAAGAACGCTTAGTGAAATTCCTCAAGGCTCATCTGGTCAAATTCCTCAAAACTTGTCTTTTCGAAAAACCTTCTGAGAACGCATATGACCTCTCCAAATTCCTCACACCTACACTCTGTTCACAGGTACTCATGTCCGCTGCTGAATCACTAGGTTCTCATCAACTTAACTCATTTGTAGTGTTCCTTGAAGAAAAATTGCATACTTCTTCAGAGTGTTCAATTGTTCAAATTCCTCATCTGAAGAATATGGCTGAAGGTAAGAGACCGCAGAAAGGAGGAAAGAAGCCTGAGGTCATGACTGCTTTCGAGATACCTGATGAAATTTATGCTGGCTATTGCACACCTGATGAAGCAAAATTTGGCAAAGAAACCAAAAGTCAGCGCAAGGTGCGCATACAGAAGATTGAACGAAGATGGGCAAGAGAATGGAGGGAGTACAGATATGTGACTCCAAAGTACATGAAGAAATTTGCTTTAAATCCTCCATGCCCAAGAGCTCCATTGGCACCTGGCCAAGTAGCTGATACCACCAGCATCAAAAGTGGTGAGGACTTTCCTGAAGAATGGGCTAAGTGCCAAGCTAAATTGGCAAGACAAGCCAAGGAGGCAGTGAAGAAATTCAATGAGGATTCTGCCACTACTGCTGCTACTGAGGCCTCGGTCAAACTGAGGAAATCCATGCCAAAGAAGCCTGCTCGTAAGCCAAGTGCTTCACCAACAGCGCCCTCACGGCCAAGTTCCTCAGCTATGCCCTCACGGCAAATTCCTCAGACTACTACTGCTCCACCAAAGTCCTCAGTTGCTCCATCAAAGTCCTCAGCTCTTGTGCATTTGGCTACATGTCAAAGGACTACGGGTTTCTCAATTGCCTCTGGTGTCTCAGCAAGTTCCTTAGCTGCACCAGTTTCCTCATCAGGCCCCACACTGTTGAAGACTAAAGCAACAGCTGGACGCGGTCCTCGGCCAAGTCCAAGGAAGAAACAGGTCGCATTCCATGTGCCCTCTGATGATGAAGCTTCTGATGATGAACTTGCAGAAATCATCAGAGACAGACAGGTGAAGGCCGCTAGAGCCAAAGGCACATCTGTGCCACTGCTTTTGGATCCAAAGAAAATCCTCAATTAAATTGATCTCTGGCACAAGGATCCAAACACCCCAATGCCTAATTTTCCTCTGACTCCTGGTCAAAGTCACATGCTGACCCATTTCATCACTCAAGAGAAATGGAAGTTTGAAAAGGCAAGAGAGATCAAGAAAGCGCAATACAGAAAGGAGAAGCTCCTGAAGAAAAATATTGTCAGAATGACACCTAATGAACTTCTCAAGGCTCAGTCTGAAATTCAAGCCCTCAGCAAAGACTTTGATGCCTACTATGCTGATTGGCAAGGAGCCAAAGTGAGATTCGTCAACCTGACGAAGAAAATGACAAATGTTGCAGCTCCATCGCACCAAGAAAATCTTCAGGTTGCAGACTCTGCTCAGCATGCTGCAGAACATGCCAGCACCGCTAATGACTTTCAGCCTGCTGAAGAAAATGCTAGTTCCAGGGCTGATGACTCCATTCCAGCCGCTGATGAAATTTCCAGGGCATCCACTAGTGGTGCGCCTGAAGAAACTGAAGAGATCAGGGCAACTGCAT
>NW_021226837.1:0-1444 GCF_002162155.2 Triticum dicoccoides | reverse complement strand
GTCGCTCGCGCGCTGGCCTTCCCATCGATCCACATCACCTGCCTCCGCCGCGTCTGCACGGCAGCCCGGCGGTCTACCTCGTCGGCCTCGTTCTCAGCTGCGTCGGGACGGCTTCGTCAGGCTCGTCTGCTGCCTCAACTCGGGCGTCGCTGCTCTGTTGTTCGCTCAGGTCTCGCTTCCCCGGCGCCGGCGCTGCTTTGGCAGCCTGGGTGCCGGTGCTGACAAGCTCATCTGCACGACGTCCCACGCCGTCCGTCGTCGCCGGCCTCATCGCGGACTCCGCCGCCACCCTGCCTCCCCCGAGCGGCGTCCCCGACCTCGCGCACGATCGACTTGATCACCCGTTCGCCGCCGCGATCCGCCTCATCTACACCGCGCGACCGACCTGGCCCGTCCTGTGAAGATCGTCTCGAGTACCGCGCGCCTCTCCGCCGGTCGAGCATCGGGCTGCCACTGTGTCGCCCCATCGGGCCGCAGCGCCGCCACCCCCGTGGTTCTCCTCGCGACTGCATCGACTCGTGCACCGCCGCCGCGTTGCCCCTTCGGCACATATTGCCGCGATACGGGGTCCCCACCGCCGCCTCAAGGTTGTCCCCGCGGTTGCACCGACTCGTGAGCCGCCATTGCGTCGCCCCTTCGGGCCGCAGCGTCGCGGCCTGCGGTCCCTGCCGCCGCCCGAGGTCTTCCCGCTGCGTCGCCCCTTTGGGGCGTAGCGCCGCGTCCTGCGGTCCACTCCACCATCACCGCGCGTCGACCTCCCATTGTATGCACCGCGCCGTCTCCCTTGGCGCGGGAAAGCCACCGTTCGCGCCGGTCTTCGTCACGCTGTCAGGGTTCTTCGCCTACTTCGAGCACCGCCGCCGCACTTTTAACCTAGCCACCGCCGCCGCCGTTAGGCTGCCGACGCCGCTGCCCGTCCACCTCCCTTCATCTTTGTCCAGCACCAGCCCGTCGCCAGCGTCGCCGTCATCTACCAGGACCACTTCGTCTACTCCGACCGCCGTTGGTGACGTTGGCCCCATGCTGATGGACGCCGCAATCGTCGTTGAGTTCTTCTCTGCTGGCCTCTCCGACTTCTTAGACATGCCGTACAGCTCGTACAGGTCCCAGTCTCCGCATGCGCAGTGCTGGCAACACCGGTGCGTGCCTTCGTCCACGACGTATCCTCGGGCCTGGCAAGCTTGGAGCGGCGCTTCGTCAACTACGTCTTCGTCCGTCTACGCATGCCCGGTGCTGGCAACACCGGTGCATGCCTTCGTCTATGATCTGTCCTCGGGCTTGGCAACCCCAGCGCGACGCGTCGTCAACAACGTCTTCTCTCCCGGCGCACGACTACTTCGACACCACTGTGCCCATGCTAACTCGATGCCTCCTTGCGCCCGCGGCTCCACGGTGACTTCATCGACACCGGCTACCCTGACTCCACATCGACCACGGCATTCTT
>NW_021226836.1:0-1216 GCF_002162155.2 Triticum dicoccoides | reverse complement strand
GCATGGCGGGAGCGTGGCCGGAGCGCGGCGGGAGCATGGTGAGCACCGAGTGGGGCGTGGCTGGGGCTTGGCTGGGGCATGGCGGGGCTGTGGCGAGGGCGTGGCGGGGCTATGGCGGGTGCGTGGCGACCCAGGCATGGTGGGGGCGCAAGAAAACTACCGTCGTACGTCCGCCACCGCGGGGCTGTCGTCCGCGCGGCCACTGGACTCTCTGGCCCCGGTAACCTTGTCCATTGGATGCGCCAGAGACTGATTAGTCGTCTCAGCCAAAGAAATCGACATGGGAGGTCCTACGGCACCGCATCGATCATCGTGCCATTCGTCTCAGTTCACTGGCCATCCGTCACTGTTGGGCTGCCATTGGTGATGTTCTTGGTTACTCTAGCTTCCTTTGGTTCTGCTGTACCTTGCAGACATCTCGTAGATGAGCTGCGCTTCCTCTAGCCGGAGCAGCCGCCGTCGGAGCTCGAGTACGTGCTCTGGCTTGTGTACTGGCAGGTCCTCTCGGTCCTCTCGGTCCGTCCCAGGCTTTGCCGCCGCCGGTCCGGTCCCTAGAAACAGGACCGCCAGACTGGTCGGTCCGGTCCGGCTCGGTCCGCCGGCGGCCGGTCCAACTGACTGTTGAGTAAATAGGCAATTTCTCGCTTAAATTAATCCACGAGTAAATCACTAGCATGGGATTGACTAAGTTGATGACGTACTGACTTTGATCTAAACATGCACGTACTAAGCAAACAGTAGACAAATCTACACATACTGCTAGTACTGCTAATATGAAAATAATCAGGAGCGGGATAAACGAGTTATACCCTCCAGTAGGCCATGCAGAGGTCGCGGCTTTGGTGGCAGCAGCTGCGTCCTCGGCGGCCTTCTTGTCGGCTTCAGCTTTCTCGGCGGCGGCACGGTCGGGGTCGGTGGACATGGTGATGATGAAGGCGACGCGGACGTAGAGGAAGTAGACGATCGGAAGCGAGCAGTCGCATAATCGCTGCCCAAAAACTTATTCGCCTCTCACCCCGTACAGGAACCAGAAAGGCGTGGCGTGGCGTGGCGTGGCGGGCATGGTGGAACTAAACTTTCCACCACCTTGTCATGCCACCTACATGGGGCCCTTAGAGATCAAATCTGAAATTGTTATATGGGCTCTAGGCCCACCTCACATTTCAACACTGACGGCTCGGTCAGGGACCGGACCAGCCCGGACCGTATCCACCCT
>NW_021226835.1:0-397 GCF_002162155.2 Triticum dicoccoides | reverse complement strand
GAGCCACCTCCTGAGCCTATTCCTAAACCAACTCCGAAGAAGAGAGGTGTTCTATTTCTCAGTCCCGAAGATATGCAAGAGGCAAAGAAATCTATGAAAGAAAAAGGTATTAAAGCTGAAGATGTTAAGAATTTACCTCCTATTGAAGAAATACATGGTCTTAATTTACCGCCTGTTGAAGAAGTATATGATCTCAATCACTTATTTAATGAAGAACCTCCCGATATCCCGACACAGGTAGTAAAGGTAAATTCTCTCTATAGATATGATAAAGCTGAAGTCCCTCCTACTAAAATTGCTAGTCAGTGCTTGGATGAGTTTGATGACTTTATGTTTAAGCAAGATGACTTTAATGCTTATTTTGGTAGAAAATTAAAACAGAATACTTTTATGATTA
>NW_021226834.1:0-2501 GCF_002162155.2 Triticum dicoccoides | reverse complement strand
AAATAGTTCATTGGATCTCGATCGTAGTGATACACATAATCATAATATTGAACCAAAAGATGCAAAGTTAATAATAATAGTGCAACTTATTTTTGGCACTGCCGTTTAGGTCATATTGGTGTAAAGCGCATGAAGAAACTCCATGCTGATGGGCTTTTAGAATCACTTGATTATGAATCAGTTGATGCTTGCGAACCATGCCTCATGGGCAAGATGACTAAAACTCTGTTCTTCGGAACAATGGAGCGAGCAACAGATTTGTTGGAAATCATACATACTGATGTATGTGGTCCGATGAATATTGAGGCTCGCGACAAGTATCATTATTTTCTGATCTTCACAGATGATTTGAGCAGATATGGGTATATCTACTTAATGAAACACAAGTCTGAAACAGTTGAAAAATTCAAAGAATTTCAGAGTGAAGTGGAGAATCATCGTAACAAAAATGAAAGTTTCTACGATATGATCGCAGAAGTAAAATATTTGAGTTACGAGTTTGGTCTTCAATTAAAACAATGTGGAATAGTTTCACAAACTCATGCCACCTGGAACACCACAACATAATGGTGTGTCCGAATGTCATAACCGTACTTTATTAGATATGGTGCGGTCTATGATGTCTCTTACCGATCTACCACTATCGTTTTGGGGTTATGCATTAGAGACAGCTGCATTCACGTTAAATAGGGCACCATCAAAATCCGTTGAGACGACGCCTTATGAACTATGGTTTGGCAAGAAACCAAAGTTGTCGTTTCTTAAAGTTTGGGGCTGCGATGCTTATGTGAAAAAGCTTCAACCTGATAAGCTCGAACCCAAATCGGAGAAATGTGTCTTCATAGGATACCCAAAGGAGACTGTTGGGTACACCTTCTATCACAGATCCGAAGGCAAGACATTCGTTGCTAAGAATGGATCCTTTCTAGAGAAGGAGTTTCTCTCGAAAGAGGTGAGTGGGAGGAAAGTAGAACTTGATGAGGTAACTGTACCTGCTCCCTTATTGGAAAGTAGTTCATCACAGAAATCTGTTCCTGTGACTACTACACCAATTAGTGAGGAAGCTAATGATGATGATCATGTAACTTCAGATCAAGTTACTACCAAATCTCTTAGGTAAACCAGAGTGAGATCCGCACCAGAGTGGTATGATAATCTTGTTCTGGAAGTCATGTTACTAGACCATGACGAACTTGCGAACTATGAGGAAGCAATGATGAGCCCAGATTCCGCGAAATAGTTTGAGGCCATGAAATCTGAGATATGATCCATGTATGAGAACAAAGTATGGACTTTGATGGATTTGCCCGATGATCAGCAAGCTATAGAAAATAAATGGATCTTCAAGAGGAAGACAGACACTGATAGTAGTGTTACTATCTACAAAGCTAGAATTGTCGCAAAAGGTTTTCGACAAGTTCAAGGTGTTGACTACGATGAGATTTTCTCACTCGTATCCATGCTTAAGTCTGTCCGAATCATGTTAGCAATTGTCGCATTTTATGAAATCTGGCAAATGGATAAACAAAACTGCATTCCTTAATGGATTTACTAAAGAAGAGTTGTATACGATGCAACTAGAAGGTTTTGTCGATCCTAAAGGTGTTAACTAAATATGCAAGCTCCAGCGATCCATCTATGGACTGGTGCAAGAATCTCGGAGTTGGAATATACGCTTTGATAAGTTGATCAAAGCATATAGTTTTATAGAGACTTGCGGTGAAGCCTGTATTTACAAGAAAGTGAGTGGGAGCACTACATCATTTCTGATAAGTATATGTGTATGACATATTGTTGATCGGAAATAATGTAGAATTATTCTGCAAAGCATAAAGGAGTGTTTGAAAGGAGTTTTTCAAAGAAAGACCTCGGTAAAGATGCTTACATATTGAGCATCAAGATCTATAGAGATAGATCAAGACGCTTGATAAGTTTTTCAATGAGTACATACCTTGACAAGATTTTGAAGTAGTTCAAAATGGAACAGTCAAAGAAGGAGTTCTTGCCTGTATTGCAAGGTGTGAAGTTGAGTAAGACTCAAAACCCGACCACGGCAGAAGATAGAAAGAGAATGAAAGTCATTCCCTATGCCTCAGTCATAGGTTCTATAAAGTATGCCATGCTGTGTTAAGAGAGGGAGTACAATAGTGATCTAGGAGTAGATCAATGGACAGCGGTCAAAATTATCCTTACTGGAATAAGGATATGTTTCTCGATTACGGAGGTGACAAAAGGTTCGTCGTAAAGGGTTACGTCGATGCAAGTTTTGACACTGATCCAGATGACTAAGTCTCAATCTGGATACATATTGAAAGTGGGAGCAATTAGCTAGAGTAGCTCCATGCAGAGCATCGTTGACATAGAAATTTGCAAAATACATGCGGATCTGAATATGGCAGACCCGTTGACTAAACTTCTCTCACAAGCAAAACATGATCACGTTTTGGGTCTTAATCACATAGCGATGTGAACTAGATTATTGAATCTAGTAAACCCTTTGG
>NW_021226833.1:0-442 GCF_002162155.2 Triticum dicoccoides | reverse complement strand
TGGTGACAAGCTCGAGTTCTTCGAAAACGGAGTTCACTCGCATCTTCTATGATGTTTTCGATGTTGGAGGTTATACCGGTTCTTCTCAGTTGGAGGTTTCACTCCTCTATTTGTTGGTATACCTCCCGTGCCTCTTGTTACTATATTATTGGTTCTTGTTTGGTTCTTCTCTTTGTGTGTTTTGGAGCTTAAGGTCTTCTTGGTGACAAGCTCATGTTCATCGAAAACGGAGTTCACTCGCATCTTCTATGATGTTTTCGATGTTGGAGGTTATGCCGGTTCTTCTTAGTTGGAGGTTTCACTCCTCTATTTGTTGGCATACCTCCCCTGCCTCTTCTTACTATATTATTGGTTCTTGTTTGGTTCTTCTCTTTGTGATTTTTGGAGCTTATGGTCATCTTGGTGACAAGCTCGACTTCATCGAAAACGGAGTTCGCTCGCA
>NW_021226832.1:0-3661 GCF_002162155.2 Triticum dicoccoides | reverse complement strand
CACACACACACAGAAGCACATTTGGTCTACCTCCGCCACTGGCACGCGCGTGATTGCCCAACAAATAGGTACATCTGATTTTGGAGTCAGTTGTTAGTAATTTTGCTTAAAGAGGCCATGTGATTTTTGTTCTTTCATTGTAATGGCTTGACACAACAGAGTGAAATAATGTACGTTGGTGGCTCAGGAAATCCATAAAAGCACCTGGTTTTAGTGGCATAACTAAAAATCATGTTGTTCTTTTTTTTATGCTAAAGCATGGAGATGATACATTTTTTGTAACTGGATTAATAACCATTTCGTTGCTATGTGGAAAGTTATGTAGATTCATATACTAATATACTGGTTTGGATTCTAATGCATTTACCTCTTTGTGCATACCACTTGTGTCTCAGGCTTCTTAAGAATATTGCCTCCCACAAATTAAGATGTTGCATCTGTAGTGGTCTGCATAGCTACAAAGATGATAATATAGAAATATATAGACGATGACTAGCCATTGACAGGCATAATAATATTTTTATTTCTTCTTCCAGGCAATCAAGGTCAGACAAATGTCTTCATGTTTATCCGAATGAAATGAAATTAATGGACAATGCTACCCAATTCATAACTAGAGCTAGATAGTCACATTTTCTTTTCTTTTTTTTGAGATAGCTTAGCTTACCAGGCTTGACGGCTAGTAGATAGTCACAGTTTCTTACTAGAAAAATTTACCATGTGAGAATTACTATGAGCATTATAATCATAATTATTAGTTTTGAATTATCTCCTAAAGTGTTAAAACTGCACGCATCAAACACTCATTGTAATAAGTGGTCAATTACATAGTTCTTTTTACACCATTGCAAAGCACAGGCCCTTTTGCTAGTAGAAACAACGTACGAGGAATGTTAATGGAGTCAGGAATCAGGATTAGTCAACGTACGCATATTATTGATCACTCAAGATAGATACAATCCTAGGTGCGCTACACTTAGCTAGGCTGACTCACTCAAGATAGATACGGTCGACTTCAACTAGCTGCCGGCCGGCCATTTCAATTGCTTCTTGTTTCTTTACATTTCGGACAGAGAAATGATAGGCCAGTTGGTAGCTGATGACACGAACTACGTGGATCCACTGTAACTAGCGATTAATCTAACGACACCTCGTATTTGCCTGATGAGATTAACTAGTATGTATAGGTCAGGTGTGATTGCGTGTGGATCCAACCGTCGACTAATCGGCGCTTCATACATCAGCTAGCTAGCTTGATTGAACACACACCAAGACTAGATGCATAGAGAAGATGGACCTGCTCATTTTAAAAACAAATTGGACTTTGCACGGCCGAATTAACCATTTACTCCAGTGAAGTGATGTGAGCATGCCAATAACTTAATTACTTTCTCAGTTGCAACGCATCTTAGGAAAACTACTTCAACGATGTCACATGATTTTTTATATTTTTTTTAAACATGGATGGCTCCGGCCTTTGCATCTTAGAGATGCATGCAGCCACGTTATTAATTATTCACAAAGACCTTACAAAGTAATACATCAATATGTTTGAAGCCGCCATCTTGGCAACATATGTCGCTACTCCTATTGATTGACGAAGGGGTGCAGAAAGTGTGAGCCGAATACCCAGACCTCTCACCTAGCCTAACATCTAAAGCCGGAGGTCCCGACCCAGCCACATACCGGGTATGGGGCACAAACCGGTCCGACACAAGGCGAGACGGTGGCGGCTCTCTGAATATGGAATAAGGTTCTCTCCGCCCAGGCCCCGTTCTGATGGTGCTTCTAGCATCGTGCCAGTAGATCTGTCTTTGGTGAATTTGCCCGGATTTGGTCGTCGTTCATCTATTTCTTGTGTCTTCAGGTTGGATTCTTCTTATCTACGCTACTTTTTATAGGCGGCGGTTGATGTTCTGTTGCGCTGGTCTTATGGGGCCTTAGCACGACGACTTCCCAACTGTCAACTATAAAACAATTTGCCCGGCTCCGACGAGGGAGGGGCGATGATAGCGGTGCGCCTTCGGCTCACTTCAGTGCTTCTAGTTGTCGCTAGATGGTTCTTGATATAATTTTTTATTATTTTTAGTGTTCGTTGTAGTACCATGATTGAAGATGAGTTGATCGGAAGTTTTTCTGCAAAAGAAAAGATGTGGGAAGAGAATATTTGGATCAATAATTAACATTTATCATATGCGGTAGCATATATAGAGTACAAAGGCAATATAAATCTCAACCGTATCTTAATTACCTGGGAAGGATCGAGAGATATTTCTAAGTTAGGAATGAAGAAACGAGATCCTAACCTGCCTAAGTACATGCAATTATACACTATTCAACACCCTCCGCAGTCAATACGTCACCAGTGATGCATAGACTGGACTAGAACTCCTCAAAGGGGAAGCCGGTAACCCCTTCTTCATAGAACTGCTGAGTGGTGGGAACGTGGCCAAGAGCCACTTGCCCACGTACACAATGGATGTCAACCTCGATGTGCTTTGTGCGTCAATGATGAACGGGGTTGGCGGAGAGATAGATGACAGAGACGTTGTTGCGGTAGACCACAATAGCCTTGGACACATCATGATGCAACTCCTGAAGGAGAGTTGGCGGAGCCAAGAACACTCCTTTTGGCGTTGGCCACGGCTCGGTACTCGGCCTCGATGCTGGAGCACGATACCGTGAGTTGTCGCTTAGACGACCATGATTTGAGAGATGGCCCAAGGTAGACACAATAGCATGTAGAACTGCACGCACTAGCCACTTCATCCAAAAGCTCAAGCTGATAGAGAAAGGTGGGCTATGAATTTATACGTCAACACTTCCCTCGCTCTAGTTGGTCAATCCGTTGCTTGCTTCTCTTCTGTCTTGGAAAAGTGAGGATTTCTATCTGATTCAATGGAAGGAAGAGAGGTGACGAGTGTTGCTGTGTCAAATTTAGATTGTGTGGGTTTCCGCTCATGTTCGACGCTATCGAAAATCATACATTGGAGGGATGCCCGGGCATTGAGATGGAAGGACACTTTCAGAGGCGAAAGTGTAGCTCCCATAGGCCGAGACATGGACTGAAAGTGCGCTGCAATTTTTTATTTTTTTAAATTGTGTCAGCCGGGTCTTGAACTCAAGACTCTTAGCCCTGATACCATGTAGAAAGATAATATATTTGGATCGATGATGAACATTTATCATATGCCGTAGCCTATATAAAGTACAAAGGCAATGCAAATCTCAACCATATCCTAATTACTACATGAGAAGGATAGGGAGATATCTCTAAAGTTAGAAAAGAATAAAGGAGATCCTAACCTGCCTAAATACTCAAGACCTCTTAGCTCTGATACCATGTAGTAAACGAATATTTGGATCTATGATTAACACTTATCATGTGTCGTAGCCTATATCGAGTACAAAGGCAATACAAATCTCAACCATATCCAAATTACATGAGAAGGATAGGGAGATATCTTTAAGTTAGAAAAGAATAAACGAGATCCTAGCATGCCTAAGTACATGTGATCAACATCCGATGAAGTGATTCCTCGGTTGTATGACCTACATGGGTTGTATGACCTTTGACCTTTTTGCAAAGAAAAAGAAATTGTATTAGCCTATACTCTGGTTTTTTTGAACAAGTGCACAACTCGGAGTATTTCCGTGTGTC
>NW_021226831.1:0-816 GCF_002162155.2 Triticum dicoccoides | reverse complement strand
TTTCAATGATAGACCTCGGTGAAGCTGCTTACATATTGGGCATCAAGATCTATAGAGATAGATAAAGACGCTTGAAAAGATTTTTCAATGATTAAATACCTTGACAAGTTTTTGAAAGAGTTCAAAATGGATCAGTCAAAGATGGAGTTCTTGTCTGTATTACAAGGTGTAAAGTTGAGTAAGACTCAAAGCCCGACCATGACAGAAGATATAAAGAAAATGAAAGTCATTCCCTATGCCATAGTGATAGGTTCTATAAAATATGTTGTGTTGTGTACCAAACCGATTGTGTACCTTGCCATGAGTTTGGCAAGGGGGTACAATAGTGATCTAAGAGTAGATCACTCGACAGCGGTCAAAATTATCCTTACTGAGGACTAAGGAAATGTTTCTCGGTGATGGGGGTGATAAAGAGTTCGTTGTAAAGAGTGACGTCGATGCAAGCTTTTACACCGATCCCGATGACTCTAAGTCTCAATCTGGATACATACTGAAAGTGGGAGCATTTAGCTAGAGTAGCTCCATGCAGAGCATTGTAGACATAGAATATTTGCAAAATATACATGGCTCTGAATGTGACAGACCCGTTGACTAAACCGAGTGAGATCTGATAGAGATGATAAATAATATTTTTGGTATTTTTGATATAGAGATGCAAAGTGAAAAGTAAAAAGAAAAGTAAAAACAAAGCAAATAATAAAGTGATAGAGATTGATATGATGAGAATAGACCCGGGGGCCATAGGTTTCACTAGTGGCTTCTCTCAAGAGCATAAGTATTCTACGGTGGGTGAACAAATTACTTTTGAGCAATTGA
>NW_021226830.1:0-410 GCF_002162155.2 Triticum dicoccoides | reverse complement strand
AAATTGTTGTTGCTTTAAATTGCTAAATGCATATGGGGATTTTCCGGAATTGTTAATTGTTGTTTTCGGCCTCACTTAAACTTGCCTAAATTGTTAGTTTAATTATGCTGCACCTCTTGCCATGCTTAACAACATTTAATCTTGTCTTGTTCATAACCGAGAGAGAACTAAATAATTGATGTGGTGTTTCGTCAATATGCAACTCCGTTGCATATTGAGCTCCACTTAATTTGTAAGATTGTTTCGTGCACTTTGCCATGCCATGCCTCATTAAACCGGACATGCATCATACTTGTTTGCGCATCATGCCATGTTTATGTGATGTTTGTTTACTATGTTGTTTGTTTCTTTCCGGGTTGCTTCTCTCGTTAGCTTCGGTTTCGTTCCGGAGTTGTGAGGATTTGTTCGTC
>NW_021226829.1:0-537 GCF_002162155.2 Triticum dicoccoides | reverse complement strand
ATCAGCATGTCCGTCATCTCGATTCTGAAAGGGTCCCTCGGATCCATCTGCTTTATGATGTTGACGAGTTTCTGCGCCATCAAGCAAATCTCGTTGTACCTACAGCGACACAGCCATCAGAGGATCAATCACAGGGCAGCCATCAAGCAAATCCCGTTTACACTTCAATGGTGTAGCATTCCAGAGTGCAGACTATGCCCATCAAGCCAAAAACAAATCCTATCACCACCACCGAGTTTTTGACTGCAAGGGAAACTACAACATGTTCTAGGAATAGCTGCAAAATTCCACCGAGTTTTGGACAGCAAGGGCACTCACTAAAGATGGTCTAGCGGTAGGCCTGCACCACGGCCCTGCCGACAACAGCACTGCACATGACGAGGAGCTGCCCGAGGAGCCGTCCGGCGGAGGAGGTCAGCGTCGCCGCCGTCCAGCCAACGCATGCGAGCACGCCAATCTACGCCAGCATGAATGGCCTTGGAGTCGGGACGAGGTCTCTTGTGCACCTGTGTATATAGAACCGGCCGCATCAGGGCA
>NW_021226828.1:0-384 GCF_002162155.2 Triticum dicoccoides | reverse complement strand
CCCGAAGTAATTTCCATGCTTGTTGAACCCCAAGGTGCGCTTACGTATCGGACATAAACACTCAAAGTTTTGGCCGATTCCGACCCGTTTCGTGGACCGGAGTGATTTCCACGATTAACGAGCCCTCGGGTGCGTTTACGTGTCGGTCATAAACACTCGCATTTTTTGTCAATTCTGACCCGTTTCGTGGATAATTACTCACCGTTTTGGGGTGTTGAAGTGATTTCCATGCTTGTTGAACCCCATGGTGCGCTTACGTGTAGGTCATCAACACTAAAAGTTTTGGCCCATTCTGGCCGTTTCGTGGACTATTACTCACTGTTTTGGGGTCCCGGAGTGATTTCCACGATTATCGAACCCTGGGGTGCCTTTACGTGTCGGTCA
>NW_021226827.1:0-1333 GCF_002162155.2 Triticum dicoccoides | reverse complement strand
TGCAAGCCTCGTAGTGGGCCCAGCTCGTGGCCAAAACCCGCAGCTGCGGGTCCCTGTCTGGCCGCGGGCAGAATAGGCCAGGCCAAAAGTGCTTCAACAGGACAGTGATAAGGCCGTTCGGTTTACGGCCATTTCCGCGAAGGATCCAGTTTCTGCAAAAGAATCAAATGATTGCCATGTGTACAATAAGAAAATGTTGTCATGTGTTGAAAATATGATTGAGAGGCACTTACTCTGTCCCCACAGGTTCAATGATCCACTTGTGCTCCTCGATAGAAGGTGGTGTAGGTAGTCCGGCATTACCACGCAGCCACCCCTGCGGAGCACCCGGTGGCAAGTCACCCCACAACTCGGGATCAACCTCCCCTCCACCCTCCTCGCCCTCCTCCTCACCCTCCTCCTCGGCCTCCTCCTCCTCACCCTCCTCCTCGGCCTCCTCCTCGCCATCAGGAACATACTCCTCCTCCTCAGACTCAGAAGGTGCCTCTGTATGGGAGGGCATCGAAGAAGACCCTCCTATTTCGGACACGGCCCGGAGTTTTTTGCCCCGGCTGCCTCTCCCCCACCTCCTCCTCCTCTAGGGGCTCTCCCCCCACCGCCTCCTCCTCTAGGGTCTCCTCCCCCGACCCCTCCACCTCCCTGTGAGGTGCCATCCTCGCGTAGTCGGGAGGGAACCTTGTGGGCTCATCCACTCCGAGTAAGTCCTCCTTTGAGTTTACTGAGGAAACTGGCACCACTGGACTTGCCCATGATTAGCAAACCTGCATTGAGAAGAGAATAAACAATTAGTAAGGATATCAATTAAACAAGCATACATGAAAAACATTAATACCAGAAGTGCATATTAAGCATACTATTGTAATGATCATTAAAAGAACTTACATTTTCTAGAACCCATATGAATCATCACTATTGTAATCTATTTGTGGAGCGGTCTCATCATCACTATCACGCATATCTTCTTCGTTGTCTGACAGAGGTGGAGGCTCTTCCTCATCATCAGTGTCTTCATTTAACTTTTCAAGCATAATTATGTCTCTTTGATTCACAACTGCCTCACCATCAATCCTTGCGTCGTCGTCGTTTGGTTCCAGGTCAACATAACCCAAGTCATCATCCTCGTTGTTTCGGACCACGTCATCATGTTCCTCTTGATAGAACACTCCCTCGTATGTCATGGGGTTTATGTTGTAGTAATCATCATCGTTCGGGTCCGGTAGCTTACCATGCGGCGACACCTTGAACACAACTTCCCAACCCTTTAGGTACTCTTTCTGGCATGGGTAAGGCAGATAATACACTTGTGTGGCCTGGGTAGCGGCGATAAAGAGAT
>NW_021226826.1:0-1758 GCF_002162155.2 Triticum dicoccoides | reverse complement strand
TCCAATGCCATTTCTCAAATTCGTGGAAACCTGGGGATTCACATTTTTGGAGTGGTGTCATGAAGGCCAAGGAATACTTCTTCCAATTTGGGACCTTCTCGGTTAGGGACGGTTCTCAAGTTCGTTTCTAGGAAGATACCTGGCTAGGGAACAACTCACTAATGGTGCAATATCCGAGCTTGTACCGGATCGTTAGACCTAAATTTGTCACGGTCAAACAAGTCTTAGGACAAGAAAACTCGATATTTCTTTTCGTAGGGATCTTTTGGGCACTCGTCTGGCAACATGGAATGAATTACTCACTCGCCTGGAGGACATTCAACTGCCAGATGAGCCGGACACTTTTCGATGGAACTTGCATCAGAATGGCAAATTTTCGGTCAAATACATGTATGATGCAATGGTTCATTGTGATGTTCCGGTTGATAACAGGAAATTGTGGAAGCTAAAAATCCCTCTAAAAGTGAAGATTTTCCTCTCGTTTCTAAACAAAGGAGTCATCCTATCTAGAGATAATCTGGCACGACGAAACTAGCATGGCTCCAAGACATGTGTCTTTTGCCAATATGATGAGTCTATCAAACACTTATTTTTTGAGTGCAAGGTTGCTCCGGCAGTTTGGGCCAAGGTTCAAGTAGCTTCGAATTTATACCCACCACGTAGTGCACGGAATATGTTCGGCAACTGTTTGCGGGGTATTGATAAACAATTTTCTGCACATATTCTTGTGGGAGCGGCGGCCTTATGCTGAGCAATGTGGCTTACCAGGAATGATGTGGTTTTTAACAATAAATGTGTCTCATCTCCTATGCAGGTTATTCATGTTTGTACACGATGGCTCCGTACGTGGTCTATCCTGCAGAAGGCGGAGGACAGGGACCTTTTTGTGATGACGTCTACACGGCTGGGATGTACGTCCAGGGAGGTTTTCTACCCCCATGGATGGCTGTCTCATTTAGGATCTACCGCCCCTTAGGCTGGACACGATTTATTGCTTGGCATTGTATCAAATTATTTTATTTTTAGGATGCTCTGGAATTTTTGGCTGTCTGCATCTAGCTATGCAGAGGCCGGGGCTTTCTTTAAATACGATTGTATCACCTCGATATATCTATTCAATGAAAAGTCCTTTATCGAAAAAAATATCCTAGTCCGGTACAGAGTATAACTAACTTCTAATCTGCTCGAAACTGGCTACAAAATGTAAGTTAGTCCTTGCCCCCGAACAAAGACAAAGCGAATATTCCATGCGATCAAAAGATAAAGCAATACATTCGTTACAGCTATACAACTTACATACCTTCATATCCCTTTATTTATTCGAAGAAGTAGACGCCATCGTTTACGTGACCGGGCATACTATGATTTTTATAGTAAGTAGTCTAGTGAAATAAAAATACCAGCACTAACTGAACAATTAGAAAGAAATAAAAATGTGCTCCATCAGTCCGAGGATGCGTTAGTTTCAATCTCTTGTAGTATCTTTCACTGTTTGTCTGCTTGTGTGTGTTTGACATGGTTGACCTTCTGCTACTGCTAAGCTAACACTAGTAGAAAACAGGGCATTTGTCCTGGTTCATGAGGGAAAACCAGGACAAAAAGGTCAGTACACAAACCGAGACAGATGTGCCTCCACGTGGCCACTGCGGGCAGCCCAGGCAAGGGGGCCTTTGGTCCCGGTTGGTGACATGAACCGGAACCAAAAGGCCTCCACGCGTCACCAGCTGGTTGGAGCTGAGGTTTTTTTTTTTTTAAAAA
>NW_021226825.1:0-388 GCF_002162155.2 Triticum dicoccoides | reverse complement strand
AAAAATAAACTTTTGTTAGTTTTATAAAGTAGGAAAGAAAGCTAACTACCTCCTAACGGAGCATTTGTTTTTCCACATACAGGTCTACCAGGCCCGCACGGGATGAAAATGGCCTATTTGGTTTCCTGTCTTGAATCAGATTCTCGGCCCACACGAAACTTAAAGAACCTTTGGGCCTGCTAGCTCGAGCCACACGTGCCCGTTGCCTGGACGGCTTGGGAAGCGCGGGAGACACAGAGATGTCTCATAAGTCCTCCCCTCTCACCAGTCACCTCTCATGCACATTCACACCAGACTCGCTCTCTCTCCCACACCACCCCTCTGATGTCTCCGATGTCAGCGCCACGGGCACGCGGACCCCACCACCCATCGTCGCCGAGAGCAACAC
>NW_021226824.1:0-2131 GCF_002162155.2 Triticum dicoccoides | reverse complement strand
GGGGACGATGGCGAGCCGCGGCGGCGTCCCGACAAGGAACCAGCCTCGCAGTCGTGCTTGCCTTTGCGGCCCATGGCAGCGGGCGGCTGGCCGGCGAGGTGTGGGCTAGGGTTTGGGACTGGGGCTGTCGGATTTCAAGGAGGCCGCAGGATGACGTGGGGCAGTTTGGACGACGACCCGTCCACGCTTCCCACTTAAAGAAGGACGGCGACCCTTCGACGTGCGGATGACAGGTGGGGCCGCCCGCTCGTGTGCATTTATGTGAGCGGATGGGAGGTAGGTGGCGGTCTGCCAGGCGACCCCGACGCGGACGAGGCGCATGTCCGTTTGGTGTCCGTCGCGACCCAAACCCGGCGCAAGTTTGCGCTTGAAATGCGTTGGCCCAGACACAAACCGGACAAGATGAGTCCGGGCAGCCGCGCGCTGGGCCGCCTTCTTTGTCCGTTTTACCCTAAATAAATGAGGCCGGATAGGATAGGGTCGCACGGTGAAGTTGGCCTGACGCCTTGTCTATCCGAGAGACCTGCCCCGCACATCCCGCCGACGTGCCAGTGTGCTGCTGGCCGGGCATGCAGTGACACCTGCATGGCCCGGGTGGTCGTCCAGATACACTGCCGCGTACATCCTCGGCTACAAGCCAGCCAACTGCGCGCGGGGAACTGGGTCGGGTGCATGCACCATGCATGGTGCCATGCGAGTGAAGGCGGGCGTGCGCGTTCACAACGATCAGGCTCGAGCAGCGGATGGGCAGCAAACGGCAAACGAACCGCATCCGAATAGACTTCCTTTCTCCCCTGCCGGGCAGATTTTTTTTGGGGAATTCCGATTACCATTAAACAACTGTCGGATTACAATGGATGGATAAATCAAGAGAGGACACAGGGCAAGGAACAATTGCAAAAAAACGACTCCACAAAAAGAAAGTTACAATGAAAACCCTTATATATCATTTTCCCCATAGTGTGGTCACGTACTTCGCCTTCAAATCCGCTGATCTCACAGGTGTCGCCCCAACGCCACTCCAAGCCCCAGTCCCAAACGTAGTGATAGCGGAGGCTGATGGAAGGAGAGGGCACCTACACCGCCTGATACTATGTGGTGGATCTCGCCGGAGCCTGCGGGAAGGTGGTTTGCTCCGGGGTGGGGCGGTGGGGTGCAGGGTGTTGCCAGAGCAGCGTGTGATACAACTCGGAGCTCTACATGACGTCTTGGTGTAGGTATATATTTGCCGATAATGAGTTAATGACAGCCGGATTAGCAGTGGCGAATCTTGGAAGAAAATGAAGGGAGTGCTCAAAGTTAATTGTGTGTAGAAAAAGTAAAAAACTCTTAATTCGCTAGTCCAAATAAAAGGTCAAAAATTTGATACGAATACTAGCAATTTTTCTTTCCCAATTTTTGGAGGGGGGCTCGAGCCTGTCGAAGCCCCCCTGCTAGATTCTCCACTGCGGATTAGGCCAGGTGGATAAGACACATGAAGCAAAGTTGCACAATGCTCCGGTGTGCAGAGAATTTATAATGTAATAAAAGCAATTATGATCCACATTTCGGTCATGTTGAACAAATAATCCTGGATTCAGGTTACCTCCTTTGAAATGAAAGATCCAAGCCATGCTCCAAGTAAAAAAAGTATTTATATTATATACAACAATCGAGTGACACATAATTACTTACAAGTAACAAGGAAAATGGATGAATCCTCCATTCCTCACACATCACAAGAAAGAAAGCACACATGTATCTCACAGATTAAAGTATGGTGACCCTCTCAAACATCACTCTTCACCGAAGAGCTATAGCCATCCTGGTCGTCATAGTATTTGGACCACAACATGATTCCTCCATATTTTCCTGTGCTCTTGATCAATGGGAGAACATCTGACTTCAGATCATCGGCCGGGATGAACCCGCTGCCGGCAGCCTGAGGTGACGCTGGGAGGCCGAGGAAGATCTGCTTTGCTGGAACTGTCAACCACTGCTTCCACGCATCGGCTAGATTGGTAGTGCTACCTGAGGTATACTGGCAGGGTGCATTGTTGTAGAACTGCACCCACACATAGTCAAAGAGGCCGGTGTTGAGGGCGCCACCCACCCATGCATCAGGGAAAGGGCATTGTGGCGCGGCAGTCAG
>NW_021226823.1:0-11605 GCF_002162155.2 Triticum dicoccoides | reverse complement strand
TTTTTTAAAGGGGTTAAATTTGTTATCCTATGTGCTTGCCCACTACTAAACCAACTAAAACATGAAAATTCTTTTCATGCTGAACATGGATCAGGGAGAAACCGAAACTCCACCGGTCACCCACCAGATTGCGGTAGTCGTGGAGCAGGACGGCGAGTCTTCTTCTATATCGAAGCCGGACTATGTTCGGATCGCCGTTCATGAAGAGTCGGATACTCACCCGCGAAAGGATGCGATCAGCCCTCCGAACATAGCATCGGACGACGGTCCCAAACAATCAGAAGATATTCCGGAACCCGGACTGTCAAGCCCGGAAGGTCGTCAGACTTCGGATAATCGGTCAGGACGGGGTTCGGATTTAATTCCACCCACCCACCCAGACATAGATGCTCTCATAAGCATAAAACAACAGTCTCAGGAAAAGGTCCACCAGTTTTGGGCCAGATTCCTCCTTGTCAAGGACAAAGTAAAAGATTGCCGTGACGAGGACGCAATATGAGCGTTCTGCAAAAATTGCACGGACGAAGGAATCCTCAACGCCATCAATCGCCACCGCATACTAAAATTCGCTGACTTAGCAACCATCGTACAAAAGTACAGCGCGATGGAGAGCGCCTGGGAAACTCGGGCAACTCGCTGGGAACCGTCAGTCCCAACCCAACTCCCCCTACAGGCGAAAAGGGCGCACCCTCGTGGCACGCCCAGTCGAACAGTCAAGAAACACAAAGCCGCTATGCGACACGACACCGTTCTGGAGGGGTGGCTCGATGGCCCATGCAAAATACATACAACAACAGATACCGTGGCAACCCACAGCCTTATAGCATGTTGGATACTACGACAGGTAGCCAAGAGCGGCGAGGACATCCTTATGAAGGATACCCCGGAACAGCATCTCCCAGAAGATGACGACTCAAGAGTATTGACGGTCTTTGAGACATTCGCTTCAAACAACAAGCGCAAAAGGGCAGCTCAACAAAGTCTGCCAAATTGTTGTAATAAACCCATGGAACGACACGACTATAACATTCAACGCCGGAGACGAACCAAAGTATAGAGCAGTACGAGCGCCAGCCGCGTTAGTCCTCAGTCCCATCATGGATGGGTTTCGACTCACCAGGTCCTCATGGACGGCGGCAGCGGACTAAATCTCATTTATGAGGATACACTCCATAAAATGGAAATAGACAGGAGCCGCATTAAGCAAAGTAACAAAACCTTCCGGGGAACTATTCCCAGTTGGGAGGTGCCATGCACGGGCAAAATCACACTTGACGTGGTATTCGGCACGCCGGAGAACTATCAGTCCGAAGAAATAACTTTCCAAGTGGCCCCTTTCAGCAGCGGATACCACGCCCTGTTGGGGCGGGATGCTTTTGCACGCTTCCAAGCTATACCTCATTACGGGTATATGAAGCTCAAAATGCCCGGACCAAACGGTATAATCACTCTTGTAAGTGATCCGGACACAAAACCGCATCCCTGGCCCTGGAGGCGCTTTCCGAAGCCCCCACGGTCGAAGAATTACCGCACTACGCTCCACGGTGGACAAGGACGATGTGATCCTCGACAAACGCCCCAAATCCACCTCATTCAAACCAGCAGAGGAAATAGTCAAATTCCAGGTCCACCCAACGGACCCCAAGAAGACAGCATCCATCGGAGCTCAACTGGACCCAACAGTTTACGCCGCACTATGAGAATTCCTGCACGAAAACTGGGACATATTTGCCTGGCACCCTTCGGATATGCCAGGGATCCCACACAAGTTGGCCGAACATAGCCTCAACATATTAAAGGGATTTAAACCAGTCAAGCAAACACTACGACGCTTTTCCGAACCCAAGCGACAAGCCATGGGGGAGGAGCTGGCCAAGCTTATCAAGGCCGGATTCATCAGAGAAATCAAGCATCCGGACTGGCTGGCAAACCTGGTGATGGTACCAAAGAAGGATAAATCACGGCGCCTATGTGTCGATTTCAAGGATCTCAACAAGGCTTGCCCCAATGATCCTTTTCCCCTTCCCGCATTGATCAAATCATTGACGCCACCGCAGGACACGACTCACTGTGTTTCCTCGATGCATATTCCGGATACCATCAAATCAAAATGAAGGAATCCGATCAAGTGCAACAACATTTATTACCCCATACGGGCCATTCTGCTTCAACACTATGCCCTTCGGGCTCAAGAACGCCGACACGACATACCAACGCATGATTCAAACATGCCTGGAGAAACAGATCGGCAAAAGGTAGAAGCTTATGTCGATGACGTCGTCATCAAAACTGGGCATGTCGACTAATAGACGACTTACGTCTTACGTTTGACAACCTTCGGGCATATGACATTAAGCTCAACCCGGAAAAGTGTGTCTTCGCGTCCCCGCTGGAAAACTACTGGGCTTCATCCTTTCCAATAGAGGAATCGAAGCAAATCCGGCTAAAATCCGAGCTCTGTCACAGTTGGCTACACCAACAGACCTCAAACAGGTCCAAAAACTAGCGGGATGCGTGGCAGCACTAGGCCGCTTTATCTCCAGACTAGGAGAAAAGGCACTACCGCTCTATCGCCTCTTACGGCGCACTGATAACTTCGAATGGACAGACGCGGCGACTGCCGGACTAGAGGAAATAAAGACCCTCCTAGCAAGCAATCCAATCCTGGCCGCACCAAACACAGGTGAACCCATGTTGCTATACATATCGGCAACACATCAGGTGGTGAGCCCGTGATCGTCGTCGAACAAGAACAGGACGGACACAAATTCCCATTTCAAAAACCAGTATACTACGTATCTACTGTTCTCACACCATGCAAATATCGGTACTCCCACTACCAAAAGATAGCATACGCGGTCTTCATGGCATCCCGCAAGCTACAACACTACTTCCAGGAGTGTTCAATCACGGTGGCTTCTGAGGTCCCACTCAATGACATAATAGACAATCGCGATGCCACGGGACGTATCGCCAAATGGGCCATAGAGCTACTTCCATTCGACATAACATACAAGCCACGTCGAGCCATCAAATCTCAAGTACTGGCCGAGTTCGTCGCCGAATGGACAGAGGCCGAACTCCCTAAAGAGTATGGCGCATACTCCAACTGGGTCATGTACTTTGACGACTCCAAAATGTTGGCAGGACTAGGAGTGGGAGTCGTATTAACATCCCCCACCGGAGACGTCGTCCAGTATGTACTCCAGATATTATACACAAACTCCAACAACGCAGCCGAATACAAGGCCCTACTGCATGGTCTTCGGATGGCCACATCCATGGGCATACAACGCCTGGAGGTGCGCGGGGACTCGAACCTCGCGATATCTCAGATAAACGGCGACTTTGACGCCAATGATCCAAAGATGGCAGCTTATCGCAATGCTGTATTAAAAATGTCGGCTCGGTTCGACAGCCTTGAATTTCATCACGTTGCCCGAGAAAGCAATCAAGCAGCAGACGTCCTGGCCCGCATCGGCACTAACCGCGACCCCGTCCCACCTAACATCTTCCTGTAAAGGCTCTTCAATCCATCCGTGGTGTGGCAAGGGGAGGGCGGCGACCACAGTTCAGATCCGAACACAACCTCAAATCCCGAACATACAGACAACGCCGGGGGCTCAGCCGCCAAAATAACACCGTCGGCCCATCTCATTATGGCAGTCACTGCCCCATGGACTGAACCCTTCTTGGCCTACATTAATAGGAAGGAGCTTCCCGATGACCAGAATGAGGCTCGCCGCATTGTCAGGCGTTCGAAGGCCTACAAGGTTCACGATGGAGAGCTCTACAAGAAAAGCACTACCGGAGTACTTCAAAGTTGTATCTCCGAAGAAGAGGGGCGGCAGCTTTTAGCGGAAATTCACGCTGGCCTCGGCGGACACCACGCCGCAGCTCGAGCCCTCGTTAGCAAAGCCTTCCGCACTGGGTTTTATTGGCCGACAGCCCGAGCGGACGCACAGGACCTTGTCCAACGCTGCGTCGGATGCCAGCTCTTCGCCAACCAAAGCCAGATGCCCCCTACTGCCTTGCAAACTATCCCCATTACTTGGCCTTTTGCGGTCTGGGGCCTGGATATGGTTGGACCCCTTAAAGGGGGAAGCTATAAGAAAAAATATCTGCTGGTTATGGTGGACAAGTTCACTAAGTGGATAGAGGCTAAACCGGTCAAAACGGCTGAGTCCGGCCCGGTGATTGACTTCATATCCGGTGTTGTGCACCGTTATGGTGTCCCACACAGCATCATCACCGACAACGGCTCTAATTTCACAGCCGATGAGTGATACGTCCATTTTGCATCATGCTTTCATATTGATATTTATAGCATTATGGGCTGTTATTACACATTATGTCACTATACTTATGCCTATTCTCTCTTATTTTACAAGGTTTACATGAAGAGGGAGAATGCCGGCAATTGGAATTCTGGGCTGGAAAAGGAGCAAATATTAGAGACCTATTCTGCACATCTCCAAAAGTCCTGAAACTCCACGAAAGTTATTTTCAGAATATATAAAAAATATTGAGCGGAAGAAATACCAGAGGGGGTCCACCCACCAAGCACGAGGGTGGGGGCGCGCCCCCTGCCTCGTGGGATCCCTGGTGGCCCTCCGATGCCCATCTTCTGCTATATGAAGTCTTTCGTCCGAAGAAAATAGGAAGCAAGCTTTCGGGACGATACTCCGCCGCCACGAGGCGGAACCTTGGCGGAACCAATCTAGGACTCTGGCGGAGCTGTTCTGCCGGGGACACTTCCCTCCGGGAGGGGGAAATCATTGCCATCATCATCACCAAAGCTCCTCTCATCGGAAGGGGGCCAATATCCATCAACATCTTCACCAGCACCATCTCCTCTCAAACCCTAGTTCATCTCTTGTATCCAAGTCTTGTCTCTAAGTCATAGATTGGTACTTGTAGGTTGCTAGTAGTGTTGATAGCTCCTTGTAGTTGATGCTAGTTGGTTTATTTGGTGGAAGATCATATGTTCAGATCCTTTATGCATATTAATACTCCTCTAATTATGAACATGAATATGCTTTGTGAGTAGTTACGTTTGTTCCTGAGGATATGGGAGAAGTCTTGCTATTAGTAGTCATGTGAATTTGGTATTCGTTCGATATTTTGATGAGATGTATGTTGTCTCTCCTCTAGTGGTGTTATGTGAACGTCGACTACATGACACTTCACCATTATTTGGGCCTAGAGGAAGGCATTGGGAAGTAATAAGTAGATGATGGGTTGCTAGAGTGACAGAAGCTTAAACCCTAGCTTATGCGTTGCTTCATAAGGGGCTGATTTGGATCCATATGTTTCATGCTATGGTTAGGTTTACCTTAATACTTCTTTTGTAGTTGCGGATGCTTGCAATATGAGTTAATCATAAGTGGGATGCTTGTCCAAGTAAGGACAACACCCAAGCACCGGTCCACCCATATATCAAATTATCAAAGTACCGAACGCGAATCATATGAACGTGATGAAAACTAGCTTGATGATAATTCCCATGTGTCCTCGGGAGTGCTTTTCTCTATATAAGAGTTTGTCCAGGCTTTTCCTTTGCTACAAAAAGGATTGGGCCACCTTGCCGCACTTTATTTACTTTTGTTACTTGTTGCTCGTTACAAATTATATTATCACAAAACTATCTGTTACCTATAATTTCAGTGCTTGTAGAGAATACCTTGCTGAAAACCGCTTACCATTTCCTTCTGCTCCTCATTGGGTTCGACACTCTTACTTATCAAAAGGACTACGATAGATCCCCTAAACTTGTGGGTCATCAAGACTCTTTTCTGGCGCCGTTGCCGGGGAGTGAAGCGCCTTTGGTAGGTGGAATTTGGTAAGGAAAAATTTATATGGTGTGATGAAATTTACTGTCACATGTTACTATGGAAAGTAATCCTCTGAGGGGCTTGTTCGGGGTATCTTCACCTCGACCAGTAGAGCAAAGAGTTGCTCCTCAACCTACTGAACCTACTGAAAAAGAAAATGTCTACTTTGAAATTCCTTCGGGTATGGTAGAAAAACTGCTAGCTAATCCTTTCGCAGGAGATGGAACATTACATCCTGATGAGCACCTAATCTATGTGGATGAGGTTTGTGGATTATTTAAGCTTGCATGTATGCCCGATGATGTTATCAAGAAGAAGGTCTTCCCTTTATCTTTGAAGGGAGATGCATTGACATGGTATAGGCTCTATGATGATATGGGATCATGGAACTACAAACGATTGAAATTGAAATCTCATCAGAAGTTTTATCATATGCATCTTGTTCATCATGATCGCAACTATATATATAATTTTTAGCCTCGAGAAGGAGAAAGCATCGCTCAAGCTTGGGGGAGGCTTAAATCAATGTTATATTCATGCCCCAATCATGAGCTCTCAAGAGAGATGATTATTCAAAAAATTTATGCTCGGCTTTCTGATAACAATCGCACCATGCTCGATACTTCTTGTGCTGGCTCTTTTATGATGAAGACTATTGAATTCAAATGGGATTTATTGGAAAGAATTAAACACAGCTTTGAAGATTGGGACCTCGACGAAGGTAAGGAGCCAGGTATAACACCTAAGTTTGATTGTGTTAAATCTTTTATGGATACCGATGTTTTCCGTAAATTTAGCACTAAATATGGACTTGACTCTGAGATAGTAGCTTCTTTCTGTGAATCTTTTGCTACTCATGTTGATCTCCGTAAGGAGAAGTGGTTTAAATATCATCCTCCCATAGAAGTAAAAGTAGCTGAACCTATTAAAGTTGAAGAAAAGACTATCACTTATAATGATCCTATCGTTCCTACTACTTATGTTGAAAACCCACCTTTCCTTGTTAGAATAAAGGATCATGCTAAAGCTTCAATTGTGGTTCGTAAAAGCAATATTAGAACTTATACACCTCCTGAGCAAGTTAAAGTTGAACCTAATATTGCTATTGTTAAAGATCTCTTGGCTGATAATATTGATGGGCATGTAATTTATTTCTGTGATGAAACTGCTAGAATTGCTAAACCTTGTGCTAAAGATAAACATAGGCATGTGGTAGGCATGCTTGTTATTTCTGTTAAAATAGGAGATCATTGTTATCATGGCTTGTGTGATATGGGTGCTAGTGCTAGTGCAATACCTATTGACTTATACAAAGAAATTATGCATGATATTGCACCTGCTGAGTTAGAATATATTGATGTCACAATCAAGCTTTCCAATAGAGATACTATATCACCAATTGGAATGATTAGAGATGTTGAAGTCTTGTGTGGGAAAACTAAATATCCTGCTGATTTTCTTGTTCTTGGTTCCCCACAAGATAGCTTTTGTCCCATTATATTTGGTAGACCCTTCTTAAACACTGTTAATGCTAAGATAGACTGCGAAAAGGATGTTGTTACTATTGTTCTAGGTGATATGTCTCATGAGTTTAACTTCTCTAAATTTCATAGACAACTCCGTGAAGAGGAACTGCCTAGTAAAGATGAAATTATTGGTCTTACTTCTATTGCCGTACCTCCTAGTGATCCTTTAGAACAATATTTGCTAGACCATGAAAATGATATGTTTATGAATGAAAGAAGGGAAATATATGAAGTGTTCTTTAAACAGGGACCTATTCTGAAACACAACTTGCCTGTTGAAATTCTAGGGGATCCTCCTCCACCCAAGGGTGATCCCGTGTTTGAGCTTAAACCATTACCTGATACTCTTAAATATGCTTATCTTGATGAAAAGAAGATATATCCTGTTATTATTAGTGCTAACCTTTCACAGAAGGAGGAAGAAAAATTATTGAAAACTCCGAAGAAGCACCGTGCTGCTATTGGATATACTCTTGATGATCTTAAGGGCATTAGTCCCACTCTATGTCAACACAAAATAAACTTGGAGAAAGACGCCAAACCAGTTATTGATCATCAACGACGCTTGAACTCTAAGATGAAAGAAGTGGTAAGAAAGGAAATACTAAAGCTCCTTGAGGCAGGTATAATTTATCCCGTTGCTGATAGTCAGTGGGTAAGTCCTGTCCATTGTGTCCCTAAGAAGGGAGGTATTACTGTCGTTCCTAATCATAAAGATGAATTGATTCCTCAAAGAATTATTACAGGCTATAGGATGGTAATTAATTTCCGCAGATTAAATAAATCTACTAAAAAGGATCATTACCCCTTACCTTTTATTGATCAAATGCTAGAAAGATTATCCAAACATACACATTTTTGCTTTCTAGATGGTTATTCTGGTTTCTCTCAAATACCTGTGTCAGCAGATGATCAAGCTAAGACCACTTTTACTTGCCCTTTCGGTACTTTTGCTTATAGACGTATGCCTTTTGGTTTATGTAATGCACATGCTACCTTTCAAAGATGCATGATGGCTATATTCTCTGACTTTTGTGAAAAGATTTGTGAGGTTTTCATGGATGATTTCTCCGTTTATGGATCCTCTTTTGATGATTGCTTGAGCAACCTTGATCGAGTTTCGCAGAGATGTGAAGAAACTAATCTTGTCTTGAATTGGGAAAAGTGCCACTTTATGTTTAATGAAGGTATTGTCTTGGGGCATAAATTTCTGAAATAGGTATTGAAGTCGATAAAGCTAAAGTTGATGCTATTGAGAAGATGCCGTGTCCCAAGGACATCAAAGGTATAAGAAGTTTCCTTGGTCATGCCGGCTTTTATAGGAGGTTCATTAAGGACTTCTCAAAAATTCCTCGGCCTCTGACTAATTTATTACAAAAAGATATGCCATTTGTCTTTGATGATGATTGTGTAGAAGCATTTGAAATACTTAAGAAAGCATTGATCTCTGCACCTATTGTTCAGCCACCTGATTGGAATTTACCCTTTGAAATTATGTGTGATGCTAGTGATTATGCTGTAGGTGCTGTTCTAGGGCAAATTGATAAGAAATTAAATGTTATCCAATATTCTAGTAAAACTCTAGATAGTGCCCAGAGAAATTATGCTACTACTGAAAAAGAATTCTTAGCAGTTGTATTTGCTTGTGATAAGTTCAGACCTTATATTGTTGATTCTAAAGTAACTATTCACATTGATCATGCTGCTATTAAATACTTTATGGAAAATAAAGATGCTAAACCTAGACTTATTAGATGGGTTCTCTTGCTACAAGAATTTGATTTGCATATTATTGATAGAAAGGGAGCTGAGAACCCAATTGCAGACAACTTGTCTAGGTTAGAAAATGTTCTTGATGACCCACTACCTATTGATGATAATTTTCCTGATGAACAATTAAATGTCATAAATGCTTCTCGTACTCCTCCATGGTATGCTGATTATGCTAATTACATTGTTGCAAAATTTATACCACCTAGTTTCACATACCAGCAAAAGAAAAAGTTTTTCTATGATTTGAGACATTACTTTTGGGATGACCCACATCTTTATAAAGAAGGAGTAGATGGTGTCATTAGACGTTGTGTACCTGAGCATGAACAGGAACAGATCCTACGCAAGTGTCACTCCGAGGCTTATGGAGGACACCACGCTGGAGACAGAACTGCACATAAGGTATTGCTATCCGGTTTTTATTGGCCTACTCTCTTCAAGGATGCTCGTAAGTTTGTCTTATCTTATGATGAATGTCAAAGAATTGGTAATATTAGTAGACGTCAAGAAATGCCTATGAATTATTCACTTGTTATTGAACCATTTGATGTTTGGGGCTTTGATTATATGGGACCTTTTCCTGCCTCTAATGGATATACACATATTTTAGTTGCTGTTGATTACGTTACTAAGTGGGTAGAAACTATTCCAACTAGTAGTGCTGATCATAACACCTCTATTAAGATGCTTAAAGAAGTTATTTTTCCGAGGTTTGGAGTCCCTAGATATTTAATGACTAATGGTGGTTCACATTTTATTCATGGTGCTTTTCGTAAAATGCTTGCCAAGTATGATGTTAATCATAGAATTGCATCTCCTTATCACCCACAGTCTAGTGGTCAAGTAGAATTGAGTAATAGAGAACTAAAATTAATTTTGCAAAAGACTGTTAATAGATCTAGAAAGAGTTGGTCCAAGAAACTTGATGATGCATTATGGGCCTATAGAACTGCATATAAAAACCCTATGGGTATGTCTTCGTATAAAATGGTTTATGGAAAAGCATGTCACTTACCTCTCGAACTAGAACATAAGGCATATTGGGCTATTAAAGAGCTCAATTATGATTTCAAACTTGCCAGAGAGAAGAGGTTATTTGACATTAGCTCACTTGATGAATGGAGAACCCAAGCCTACGAGAATGCCAAATTGTTTAAAGAAAAAGTTAAAAGATGGCATGACAAAAGGATACAAAAGCATGAGTTTAACGTAGGTGATTATGTATTATGATACAACTCTCGTTTAAGATTTTTTGCAGGAAAACTTCTCTCTAAATGGGAAGTTCCTTACGTTATCGAGGAGGTCTATCATTCCGGTGCCATAAAAATCAACAACTTCGAAGGCACAAATCCGAAGGTGGTAAACGGTCAAAGAATCAACCATTATATCTCACGTTATCCTATAAATGTTGAAACCAATGTTATTGAAACCGTAACCCCAGAGGAATACATAAGGGACACTTTTCAGAACGTTTCAGACTCCGAAAAGGAATAGGTATGTGGTACGGTAAGTAAACCGACTCCAAAACGGTTCTAATGGCAATTTTTCTCCGTTTTGGAATATTTAGAAAAATAGAAAAATAAGAAGCAGTCCGGGAAGGACACGAGGGCACCACAAGGGTGGAGGGCACTCCATATCCCCCTGGGCGCGCCCCCCTGCCTCATGAGCACCTCGTGTGCTCTCCGTACTCCGCTTTCTTGCACGATACGTATTTTGGTCGGTAAAAATTCATTATATAATCTCCCGAAGGTTTTGTCTCCCGCATCACGCAATTATCCTCTATTTGTGTTTCGAGCTGTTGCTGCTATAGATTATAGCAAGATGTCTTCTCAAGACTCAGTCGGGGAGAGACAGGTGTCTCATCCGGCATCGAGATCAAGGACAAACAGCAATGCTGACCCCTTTGGGCCAGCAACGGAGGAAGAGATGGAGGCTGATTTGAAGAGGATAGATGCCATGGAGGAGGATCAAGAAGTCACTTCTCGCTTTCGAGCTGGATTCACAATGGGGGAACTACAGAGCTCGGCTATTCCAAACTCGGTTACCCCTTCCAATGTTAGATTTCTTTCTTATGAAAATATGAAGAAGAGTGTCACTTGTTCTCCCGCAGCTATGCAACACCCTTGGGTGCAAGGAGCTTTGGCCATTACAAGAAAGCTTCGAAAGGAAATAATGGACCTCAAGCAGCAAGTCAATAAGCTCGAGGAGGAGAATCGTATCCTGAGGGGCATCATCGCCAAGAATATCACATCACCATCCCTGAGAAAGGAGACATAATCACATGGGTATGGGCACTCCCCTTGGCAACTTCCAAGCTTGGGGGAGGTGCCCCGGTATCGTATCACCATCACATCTCTATCTTTACCGTTTTTCTTAGTTCGATCCTTTTAGTAATATCTTGATCTAGTAGAATAAAGTTTTAGTATGATCTAGTTTTGAGTTTTGCTTTATGACCCCTTTATGTAATCGAGT
>NW_021226821.1:0-1267 GCF_002162155.2 Triticum dicoccoides | reverse complement strand
CACGCACATATATCACTCCTACTATCAGTACGTCGTGAATCATCTAGGGAAAAGTTGATCTGATCGATCATCTCCTGCTATCCCTAATTCTCTTCGTCTCTCCATGCTGATGATGCCTCTTTAACCTATCTCCGTCCTGATGTTGCAGAGATACGAGATATGAAGCGTGAGACGCTGTATATGCATTGGAAGCACAGGGTAATCACAAGGATGTTTAGCAGTAAAGAGCCGCTGGGTTAATCTAGCAACTACTGTGTTAATTTATTTCTTGATTGTTTAATTTGCATCAGGTTATCCTAATTAGTTTAGGAGCCAACGGGCGGACGCCAGCTAAATCACCACTACAAAGGCGCTGCCTCCGGAAAATAATTTGTGGCATGCGTGCCTACAGAGTGGGATATGATGTGGTCGTGCTCCCTCCCCTTTAATTAGTATCAGGTAAGATACTTTTGTAGTGCCCTACTCACATACTCTTATCCCCATGGTACTTGGTAATACATATATGGAATTAATGAGTACCTACAATTAAAAGATGCATAATTAGATACTTGATAGAATATATGGAATTAATGTCTGCGTACATATATAGATGATTGGATTCTGATGATTGGATTCTCCATATTGCAGTCCTATACACGCAGGACTCCTCTGATTTCCACCTTGCCGTGATCTTTAACATTCTCGGTAGGGAAGTTAATCTATTTTTATAAACGATGATTGTTGGAACTGATTGGTACCTAGAATTAATAGATACATAGTTACATAGTTATGGCCCCGCAAAAAAAAAAGATACCTGATGATGAATAGATGGAATTTATGTCTGCATACATATATAGATGATTGGATTACCTATATATGCTTAGATGCACAAGTGATCTATGAAATTCTTAATAGGGAAATTAATCTGTTTTTATAGAGGATAATTATTAATGTATTAGAAAACAAAATTGAGCATTGCATAGTGTAATTTATTAGGAACATGCACACACAAGCATGAATTTTTCTCAACATAATAAGATTCTTTGCAAAACCAGCAATTGGTCAATATATTTTTTCCCATACGGAGTTCTCTCTATTGTTACATAATCCATATTTTGTGTAGGCTGCAAGTGACCCACGAGGCCACGACTGACTCACCTTTTAATAGATATAACAATTGTAGAGTATATAGGAATGACATGCTTCTATGCTTATATGGTTGTTTGGTTTTATATAATTGCTGACATGAATATCATGACTCTACAAACATGTATAGGACTGTACCTAC
>NW_021226820.1:0-499 GCF_002162155.2 Triticum dicoccoides | reverse complement strand
TATCTTCTTTTTCTCCCTCTTTCCAAGACAAACTAGATAAGATGCAGATTCGATCAGGCGAAGATGTGAGTGACCTCAACTATGATTATGACAATAAACAGTGCGTAGCACATGGTGGAAATTGGTGGATGGGATGGTGGACAGCGGATGGGATAATGATGCAGCGGCTGCGTGACTAATGTGAACAGAACTCGAAACTCTAAAAGAACTAGACACTAAGACCAGCAACTCGACACGGCGATGCAACCGATAATTCAATAATGCAAACAATGAAAAGAAAATTGCAAAGGCTCAGTCTGGCTAGTACAAAGGATGAATAGATCTAACTTTTGTTTTGTGGCTTTTTCTTGGACAATAGGTAAGAAAATAAATCTAATCTAGGAAAAACTGGAAATTCTCACCGAGCAACCTGAAAACTGATACCACTTGATAGAGGCGGGGGTCCCGATCTTTCGATGAGATGATAACTATCGATTTGGTGAGGATGACTTTGACGATC
>NW_021226819.1:0-562 GCF_002162155.2 Triticum dicoccoides | reverse complement strand
AGACTTCTCATCATTAGTGAACAGGGTGGCTATATCATTTAACTTAGTAAGCTGTGCCATAATAGTTTCAGATTCATTGCCATAAAAAGGATCAGATTCAACCAAAGTAATTTTCTCAGGATCGACAGAGTATTCATAATCCTTATCAGTAACAAAAATAGGTGAAGTAGCAGAAGTAGGGTCATATTTCATTCTAGCATTCAGAGATTGCTGCTTCCATTTTGCTAATAACTTCTTAAGATCAGATCTATCATTGCAAGACAGAATAGCTCTAGCAGCTTATTCATCCATAACATAACCCTCACGAACAACAGGCAGTTCATACTTTGGGGGAGAACCTTCATCACCACCATCTTCAATAATATCATCTTCAATAGTTTCATTCTCTCTAACCCTAGCAAGTTGTTCATCTAGAAATTCACCTAATGGCAAAGTAGTATCAAGCATAGAAGTAGTTTCATCATAAGTATCATGCATAGCAGAAGAGGCATCATCAATAACATGTGAAATATCAGAATTCATTGCAGTAGCGGGTTTAGGTGTCGCAAGTTTACTCAAAACA
>NW_021226818.1:0-1830 GCF_002162155.2 Triticum dicoccoides | reverse complement strand
GGGACTCCGAATAACCTTCGGTCACTAAAACACGTAACTCATACAATAACTATCGTCATCAAATGTTAAGCGTGCGGACCCTACGGGTTTGAGAACGGTGTAGACATGACCGAGACACCTCTCTGGTCAATAACCAATAGCGGAACCTGGATGCTCATATTGGTTCCCACATATTCTACGAAGATCTTTATCGATCGAACCGTGATGTTAATATAGTTATTCCCTTTGCATCGGTATGTTACTTGCCCGAGATTCGATTATCGATTTCTTCATACCTAGTTCAACATCGTTACCGGCAAGTCTCTTTACTCGTTCCATAGTGCATCATTCCGCAACTAACTCATTAGTCACATTGCTTGCAAGGCTTCATATGATGTGCATTACCGATAGGGCCCAAAGATACCTCTCCGATACTCGGAGTGACAAATCCTAATCTCGATCTATGCCAACCCAACAAACACCTTCGGAGATACCTGTAGAGCATCTTTATAATCAACCGGTTAAGTTGTGACGTTTGATAGCACACAAGGTATTCCTCCGGTGTCCGGGAGTTACATAATCTCATAGTCGGAGGAATATATATTTGACACGAAAAAAGCAGTAGCAATAAAATTGAACGATCATTATGCTAAGCTAACGGATTGGTCTTGTCCATCACATCATTCTCCTAACGATGTGATCCCGTTCATCAAATGACAACACATGTCCATGGTTAGGAAACATAACCATCTTTGATCAACGAGCTAGTCAAGTAGAGGCATACTAGGGACACGGTGTTTTGTCTATGTATTCACACATGTATCAAGTTTCCGGTTAATACAATTCTAGCATGAATAATAAACATTTATCATGATATAAAAAAATATAAAATTGTTGGAAATATGCCCTAGAGGCAATAATAAAATGATTATTATTATATTTCCTTGTTCATGATAATTATCTATTATTCATGCTATAATTGTGTTATCCGGAAATCGTAATACATGTGTGAATAAATAGACCACAACATGTCCCTAGTAAGCCTCTAGCTGACTAGCTCGTTGATCAACAGATAGTCATGGTTTCTTGACTATGGACATTGGATGTCGTTGGTAACGGGATCACATCATTAGGAGAATGATGTGATGGACAAGACCCAATCCTAAGCATAGCACAAGATCGTGTAGTTCGTTTGCTAGAGCTTTTCCAGTGTCAAGTATCATTTCCTTAGACCATGAGATCGTGTAACTCCCGGATACCGTAGGAGTGCTTTGGGTGTACCAAACGTCACAACATAACTGGGTGACTATAAAGGTATGCTACAGGTATCCCCGAAAGTATCTGTTGGGTTGACACGGATCGAGACTGGGATTTGTCACTCCGTATGACGGAGAGGTATCTCTGGGCCCACTCGGTAATGCATCATCATAATGAGCTCAATGTGACCAAGTGTTTGGTCATGGGATCATGCATTACGGTACGAGTAAAGTGACTTGCCGGTAACGAGATTGAACGAGGTATTGGGATACCGATGATCGAATCTCGGGCAAGTAACGTACCGATTGACAAAGGGAATTGTATACGGGATTACTTGAATCCTCGACATCGTGGTTCATCCGATGAGATCATCGAGGAGCATGTGGGAGCCAACATGGGTATCCAGATCCCGTTGTTGGTTATTGACAAGAGAGTCGTCTCGGTCATGTCTGCATGTCTCCCAAACCCGTAGGGTCTACACACTTAAGGTTCGGTGACGCTAGGGTTGTAGAGATATTAGTATGCGGTAACCCAAAAGTTGTTCGGAGTCCCGGATGAGATCCTGGACGTCACGAGGAGTTCCGGAATGGTCCG
>NW_021226817.1:0-2634 GCF_002162155.2 Triticum dicoccoides | reverse complement strand
AAATTTCACCCTACCGCCAGAGGAGGATCCGGAGAAGCCAGTTAAAGAGGAATTAATCAAGTCTTGTGCTCTTAAGAAGATGGCAACCCTAATGAGGAGGTGGAGGAAAGAGCTGAACCAGTTTGTCAAAAATAAAAAGACACCAGAATTCATCGGCAAATATGAGAAGATCAAAGATCACTGGCCCTCATTTGTGGCCCACAAGACATCGGAAAAGAGTAAGAAGATGTCGGAGACAAACAAGAAAAATGCTGCGAAGAAGATGCTTCACCATCGCACGGGGTCAGGTGGCTACCTGCAAGCCCGGCCTAAGTGGTCCAAGGCTGAGAATGATCTGCTTGAAAAAGGGATCGAACCAGAGAAAATGAGATGGCCAGACCGTTGACGGACTTGGTTCTTCGGGCCTGGCGGAACCTTGGACCCTGTAACAGGGTTTTGCCAGTGGACGGACGAGCAACTGGAAATACCAGTCAAGAACCTTCGACACTATATCGATGCAGCGCAGCGAGGGACGTTCCTTCCAAACAGGGAGAAGGACGAGCTCACAATGGCCCTTGGGAATCCTGAGCACCCTGGACGGACACGAGGCACACCAGGCTCTGTTCCGTGGAAGGTTGGTTTTCCGGACGCAGGGGGTTACAAAACCCACGAGAGGAGGAAGAAACTGGAGCAGGACCAACTGCAGGCGCTGCACGAAAGGGTAATGGGGCTAGAGGATCGAGAAGAGGAACGAGAAGTAGCAGATCGCAGCAAACGACCTGCCGAAGCTTCCCCCGAAGCTACCCCGCCATCTCAGCGGAGAAGCAGCGTGGCTTCCACCGAGCTGCTTCAGCCGGAGCATGTCTTCACGGCTCCTGCCAGCTATCCCATAGATGGTATCACGGAGTCTCAAAATTGCCACATGATGGCGTGATGGATGACTTTGAAGGTCAAGGCAGCTGTTGGCCAAGTTTATCCTAGTGGACCCGGCACAACTTATCACTGCCAGCCGATTCCAAAAGGATATGCTAAGGTGATGGTGGATGAAATAACGGAGGGATTTGAGGACCTCGTGCTTGACCACCCTACCGGTGAAGGGGAGACTAGGCTGGGTTCTGGTCTGAAGACTCCATGCCTATGGAAGAAGGAGCTCATCAACCTTTTGAACTGGACGCCTCCGCCTCCTCCTCCTGCTCCGGCGAGTCAGGGCACTCCGCCTCCTCCACCGCCTCCTCCTCCGGCGAGTGACGATCAGGGCACGTGTGGCGGCACTCCGCCTCCTTCTCCGGCGCATGGCGGCACTCCGCCTCCTTCTCCGCCTGCGCCGACGCTCCCGAGCAGCCAGCAGCATCCTCCTTCTCCGCCTCGCCAGCAAGGGCGGAAGAGACCCGCCTCCGCCCCGGCTGCTCCGGCGCGTCATACTCCTTCTCCTCCGCCTCGTAAGCAAGCACGAAAGAAGACAGACGCCACAGCCGCTCCGTCTGCTCCCGCATCTAGCAGCACAACCAGAGGCGGGAGGCAATACAAATACGGTCCATCATCTCTCAAGCCTCTAGAGAAGTTACCGTACGAGAGGTCCGAGGAGGAAAATGATACAATTGTGCGGACCCACGTGAAGGAGTTCTTTGAAGGGATGAAAGCAAAGAGACATCCACCTCCGGAGGAGAAGGTAGATCCGGTGAAAGCAAAGCGCACTATCGATGCCCTGAGGAAACCACCAAAGTCTCCACCGAGAACCAACTATGAGTGCATTACTGAACAGACATATCTCCAAGCCCAGCGGTCGGGAACTACTGTCAGTGCTAAAAGGTCAAAAGAACGAGCAAAGGGGAAAAAATTGCCCAGCTCGGCGAACAAGCACAGCAATCGTGCCCCCCGCTCAATGTGTCTAATGCTCCGGGGACGGTGGCCGGTTATGGCAATCTTGACGATTACCTGCCTGACGATGCACTTCCTGATTTCTTGGAGGTGGACGAACACAGATACGAGTACGGGAAGCCTCTCGTCAAAGATGAAAAATCTCTGACAACAATGATGCGAAGATTCCATAATTGGTACATGGAAACCTGCAGAGAGTCTGAGGGTAAGAATGCTTTGTATCTGCATATTAAAGAGGAGCACGATCTCGTTGCAAATGATCTGTTGACTGTTCCATTTGAGGAGTTCTTCGAGTTCTTCAATCAAAAGGCCCTCGATAAATTAATGGTCTTTTGCTACTGCCTGTAAGTACTATTTCTGTCATTAAGTCTCTATATATAGCTCGGCTCTTTCATTACATGTATTTATAATTAATTATCCTCAATATATTATGCAGATTGAAGATCGTCGAGTGCAAAAAACAAGAAATTTATGATATTGGGTTCATTAACACAAATATCATAGATGTATTTCTGGTTGAAAAGAACGTCAAAGAGGCCGAGGACAACTTGCTACAATCGTTGATCAAAAATCAAAACAAAGATACCATACTCTTTCCTTACAACGGCCCGTGAGTGTTACTGTCGTGTGCATATTCGGTTTCCCTTATTACTCAAGCGAGCTTATAGTAATGTAATTGATGAGTTATGCATGCGTGCGCAGGTACCACTATATTCTTCTGGAGATTAAGCTTGAGCATGGACTAGTAACCGTCTTAGACTCGAGACGGAAAGATCC
>NW_021226816.1:0-1584 GCF_002162155.2 Triticum dicoccoides | reverse complement strand
ACTTGCCATTCATACGATCATCCCCCATTGATCTTGTTATTACAAGATATTCCAAAGTTTTCTCTATTGTTCCGAGAATACTTTGTGCCTACTGCCTAGCAGTTCTTTGCCACATGAATACCCCTTCAAATAAATCGCCGCCCTTGTCGAGTATCCGCTCATCCCCAGTTGTTCATGAGTTTCACAAAAGTCTTCAAAATGCTATTCGATCTTCTGAAAATCCTCTAGAGCCTTTGGCTCTTGAAATTCTTGCCTGCTTGCATTATGGTTAATCCCATAAGTCTCGTAGTCTTAATGACATTCCTTGTCATTATCATTTTGAGTCTGTTGACTCAATATGTTGGCGAATGCACGCAATCATCATTGATCCTTATAAATTACTTCTCCGGCTAAGCTGCCATTCTTTTAACTGGAATTGGTTCTCGACCAATCCAATTGTCATTGATTGTACCCTAAGGCTATTCAACTTATCCATCCCTACTCAGAGCATTGCTCCTGATCCCTTGAATTAAAAATCATAATTCCTTTTCTATTTAAACGTTGAATTATTCAGATGTCCTATAAACCAATGCATCTGCATTCCTTCTTCCTCTGATTGGGTATCGATACTCACATCAGCTCCATTGTGGATCGCCATATCCACTGTTGGATTATTGTCCGACAGTGTCCTTCATAACTAATCACCTTGTGAGTTCTTTCTCCGATACATTATGCCTTTGGTAAATTGTATCCTCTCCTTTTGCCAACCATGCTCTGCTTTTAAGCTGGTGATATCTACTCTTGAAGATTGTGGTATATGTTTCCACGATACCCTAACGGGTTGATCCAATGCCTTCCTTTATATGTGTGAACTCGGAAGTTTTCACGAGTCATACTTATCTGGTATTGCACCAGGTAAAACTTTCAACAACTAATGTCATCTTCGAAATACGAGAGGTGAATGGAAGATTATGCATTGGAGAAGTGGGAGTCGACCTTGAACTTTGTGTTCATGCCCATGGACGCGATGTATATCCTATCATGGGAGCTTCTTGTAACAATAACTATTTCCTTGATAACTAACATATGGTATCTGTGAATTGACCCCTGGCAACCGTGGTTCCGACCATGATTGTTCTTCTTTCATCTCATTTCTCGGACAACTTAAAACAATTGTCTCCTATGGATCAATATGCCAGTCCAATCTTTACTTTGATCTTGTGTCGAGTATTACCCCCTGGTATCTCGAGATTATCATGGAACTGCATAACTCCTTATGAGTTATTCATCAAGTGCTACGTTCCCAGTGATTACAATTTTTCGCGGGCTCTGAGTTATTGAACACTCAAAGTCACCGATAACTGAACCGAGTCCGCACTACGGTTCAACAACTCTTCAGTAAGCTTCTATAAATACGAGTTTGTACCCGATCACGCCATTCCTAGCCTGTTTGGCTATATCATTGTCGTGACGATTCTAACTGTGCTACCTGGTCCTTATTCTCGGAGCACCAATTTTCGACGATGAACTAACCTTATGTCGATCCTCATCGTCATATCATTTCTCCTTGAACAACAAGCTTGGTTTCGAGTTTGTGTCGTACCC
>NW_021226815.1:0-1173 GCF_002162155.2 Triticum dicoccoides | reverse complement strand
TCACCCTTTTGGGGTCCCAAAGTGATTTCCATAATTGTTGAACCCCAAGGTGCGCTTACGTGTCGGTCATTAACACTCACTGTTTTGGGGCCCCGGAGTGATTTCATGATTAAAGAACCGCGGGGTGTGTTTACGTGTCGGTCAACAACACTCACAGTTTTGGCCGATTCTGGCCCGTTTCATGGACTATTACTCACTGTTTTGCTGTCCGAGAGTGATTTCCACGATTAACGAACCCCGGGGTGCGTTTACGTGTCGGTCATGAACACTCACAGATTTGGCCGACTCTGGCCTGTTTCGTGGATTATTACTCACTGTTTTGGGGTCCCGGTGTGATTTCCACGTTTAATGAACCCCGGGGTGCGTTTACGTGTCGGTCATCAACACTCACGGTTTTTGTCGATTCTGACCCGTTTCGTGGACTATTACTCACCGTTTTGGGGTCCCAAAGCGATTTTCATGGTTGTTGAGCCCAAGGTGCGCTTACGTGTAGGTCGTCAACAATCGCAGTTTGGGCCGATTCTGGCCCATTTCCTGGACTATTACTTATTTTCGGGGGTCCCGGAGCTATTTCCGCGATTTACGAACCACGTGGTGCGTTTACGTGTCGGTGATCAAAAATCACAATTTTGGCCGATTCTGGTCCGTTTCGTGCACTATTACTCACCATTTTGGGGTCCCAGGGCGATTTCCATGGTTGTTCAACCCCAAGGTGCACTCACGTGCCGGCCATCAACACTCATAGTTTTGGCCGATTCTGGCCCGTTTCGTGGACTATTGCTCACACTTTTGGGGTCCCGGAGTGATTTCCACGGTTAACGAACCGTGGGGTGTGTTTCCGTGTCGGTCGATTTCATCAACACTCTTAGTTTTGGCCAATTCTGGCCCGTTTTGTGGACTATTACTCACTGTTTTGGGGTCCCGGAGTGGTTTCCACGATTAACGAACCGCGGGGTGCGTTTACGTGTCGGTCTTCAACACTCATAGTTTTGGCCGATTCTTTCCTGTTTCATGGACTATTACTCATTGTTTTGGGGCCCCGTAGTGATTTCCATGATTAATGAACCCCGGGGTGCGCTTACCTGTCGGTTATCAACACTCGCGGGTTTTGTCCATTCTGGCCCGTTTTGTGAAATATTACTCACCATTTTGGTGTCCGAAAGCGATTTCCAT
>NW_021226814.1:0-385 GCF_002162155.2 Triticum dicoccoides | reverse complement strand
CGGTGGAGAAGGAGGTTGTTGACGTTCTTGGTGTACTTCCTCATTTTCTTCATCTTGGTGTGTCCCACTTGTGGATGCCTCCATGTCAATTCTTGGTTCACCTTGTCGTGAGGTAGAAGCTTCCACTTGGACGGACGAGGTACTCTCCTTCACCTCCATTGGACGAATCTTGCCAATAGACAAGTCTTGGATTGCTTCCGAGGGGTCTTTGTCTCCTACATCAATTGGCAATTGCTCTACTTGTGAGCCGTTAGATTCATCAAACTTCACATCTACCATCTCTTCAACCTTTCGGGTGAAATTATTGTAGACACGGTAAGTGTGAGAGTTTGAGCCATAACCAAGTAGGAAACCTTCATGAGACTTAGGAGCAAATTTAGAACGA
>NW_021226813.1:0-532 GCF_002162155.2 Triticum dicoccoides | reverse complement strand
GAAGGCGTTGGAGACATCCGTCTGATGAACCGGCCAGCCTCAGGGAACCGCTAGCTAGAGAAAAGTGCGGATCGTGCCCGGTTTGACAACCGGTGCAAACGTCTCAGTGAAGTCGACGCCAGCACGCTGCCGAAAACAACATACCACCCAGCGAGCCTTGTAGTCCTCAAGTGTACCATCCGAACGGGTCTTATGACGAAAGACCCACTTGCCACTGATGACATTGGCGCGAGAAGGCCGAGGAGCCAGTGTCCAGGTATTGTTCCGCTGAGGAGCGTCAAACTCTTCCTACATCGTAGCAAGCCAGTGAGGATCACGAAGGGCTGCTCTAGCGAACGCAGGGATCGGCGACGACTCGGCATTGGAGGCGGCGAGGAGGTACTCGTCGCTGGAGTACCGCAAACTCCGGCGGTGAACGCCGGCTCGAGCCCGAGTGAGGGGGCGAGACAACAACTCCGGGACGAGGCCCGAGGAGGCAGCCGGCGACACGGCCTGCGAGGCAGCCACGAAAGCAGCCGGGAAGGCCACGGCA
>NW_021226812.1:0-866 GCF_002162155.2 Triticum dicoccoides | reverse complement strand
ACTTAGGTAGGATCCATCCAGCTGAAACTAATCTACGGTTTCTTTCATTAAATGATATAATAATTAACTAGCTATCTAATCACCACCAGCACTACTAGCTTAAAGAAGAAACATTCACTTGTACCAGAAACAAAAATATTATCGATCGAGTTCAACATGATTGTCATGATATTATAAGCGTTCATATATAACACCACAAAAGCAAATCACTTAAGTTCAGAACGAAGAACACGGACATGAAAGGACAAATACTAATTAAGAGCAGCATGAAGAACTAGCTAAATCACTCCTGCTAGCTACTCTCTCTCTGGTAAAATAGCATAGAACATGTATAGCTCTCCTGATTGATCATACTGGAGCATGCCGATGAACCTGTCTCCTAATCGTGGGCTGCGCTTCTCATTGCTGCCCCCTAGTACTTCTCTGCGATCATTAATAATTTTCCTCCAATCTTTCACTATTAAGCATTCATCGCTTCTAGAAATCCTGAATGCATTCATGTGCAATGCAGGATATTTTGGCCGTAAGCTAACAATTGACATCTGACCTTTAGTCTCGATCCCCTGAGGCATAACTGTCATCGGGAGTCCCTATTGAAGAACATTGTATAGTACTTAATTAATATACTTAGCAATGAAAGTTTAGCAAAAAAATTATGTATGCAAAATATGCACTGAGGACAAATAGTAAATATCTTACCATCATTCCTAAATAGATGTGACTATAGTTCAATACCATCACTATTGGTCGCACGTTTTGAGTACTAACATTTCTAAGTGCAGGAAGAAAATTTGTCTTGACAGTATGAAAATCCTCAAGCCATGAAACATAATGACTTATCTCCTCGCAGTTTAGTTCAGCTCCGG
>NW_021226811.1:0-1060 GCF_002162155.2 Triticum dicoccoides | reverse complement strand
AATGATATTTAAGGTAATAGAGACATATGGCTCGATGTGCAGACGCCTCCAGTTCTACCATTATGTGAGTTCTTCTCAACTATATTTTTGTCTTTGATATTATTCAAAAATAACTGACAACTAATTTTTATTGACAGCTTATCTCCATTCAACCAAACATGTCAGGCGCTTGATAGACAGGACATACTACTGTTCCGGAGCTGAACTAAACTGCGAGGAGATAAGTCATTATGTTTCATGGCTTGAGGATTTTCATACTGTCAAGACAAATTTTCTTCCTGCACTTAGAAATGTTAGTACTCAAAACGTGCGACCAATAGTGATGGTATTGAACTATAGTCACATCTATTTAGGAATGATGGTAAGATATTTACTATTTGTCCTCAGTGCATATTTTGCATACATAATTTTTTTGCTAAACTTTCATTGCTAAGTATATTAATTAAGTACTATACAATGTTCTTCAATAGGGACTCCCGATGACAGTTATGCCTCAGGGGATCGAGACTAAAGGTCAGATGTCAATTGTTAGCTTACGGCCAAAATATCCTGCATTGCACATGAATGCATTCAGGATTTCTAGAAGCGATGAATGCTTAATAGTGAAAGATTGGAGGAAAATTATTAATGATCGCAGAGAAGTACTAGGGGGCAGCAATGAGAAGCGCAGCCCACGATTAGGAGACAGGTTCATCGGCATGCTCCAGTATGATCAATCAGGAGAGCTATACATGTTCTATGCTATTTTACCAGAGAGAGAGTAGCTAGCAGGAGTGATTTAGCTAGTTCTTCATGCTGCTCTTAATTAGTATTTGTCCTTTCATGTCCGTGTTCTTCGTTCTGAACTTAAGTGATTTGCTTTTGTGGTGTTATATATGAACGCTTATAATATCATGACAATCATGTTGAACTCGATCGATAATATTTTTGTTTCTGGTACAAGTGAATGTTTCTTCTTTAAGCTAGTAGTGCTGGTGGTGATTAGATAGCTAGTTAATTATTATATCATTTAATGAAAGAAACCGTAGATTAGTTTCAGCTGGATGGATCCTACCTAAGT
>NW_021226810.1:0-1060 GCF_002162155.2 Triticum dicoccoides | reverse complement strand
AATGATATTTAAGGTAATAGAGACATATGGCTCGATGTGCAGACGCCTCCAGTTCTACCATTATGTGAGTTCTTCTCAACTATATTTTTGTCTTTGATATTATTCAAAAATAACTGACAACTAATTTTTATTGACAGCTTATCTCCATTCAACCAAACATGTCAGGCGCTTGATAGACAGGACATACTACTATCCCGGAGCTGAACTAAACTGCGAGGAGATAAGTCATTATGTTTCATGGCTTGAGGATTTTCATACTGTCAAGACAAATTTTCTTCCTGCACTTAGAAATGTTAGTACTCAAAACGTGCGACCAATAGTGATGGTATTGAACTATAGTCACATCTATTTAGGAATGATGGTAAGATATTTACTATTTGTCCTCAGTGCATATTTTGCATACATAATTTTTTTGCTAAACTTTCATTGCTAAGTATATTAATTAAGTACTATACAATGTTCTTCAATAGGGACTCCCGATGACAGTTATGCCTCAGGGGATCGAGACTAAAGGTCAGATGTCAATTGTTAGCTTACGGCCAAAATATCCTGCATTGCACATGAATGCATTCAGGATTTCTAGAAGCGATGAATGCTTAATAGTGAAAGATTGGAGGAAAATTATTAATGATCGCAGAGAAGTACTAGGGGGCAGCAATGAGAAGCGCAGCCCACGATTAGGAGACAGGTTCATCGGCATGCTCCAGTATGATCAATCAGGAGAGCTATACATGTTCTATGCTATTTTACCAGAGAGAGAGTAGCTAGCAGGAGTGATTTAGCTAGTTCTTCATGCTGCTCTTAATTAGTATTTGTCCTTTCATGTCCGTGTTCTTCGTTCTGAACTTAAGTGATTTGCTTTTGTGGTGTTATATATGAACGCTTATAATATCATGACAATCATGTTGAACTCGATCGATAATATTTTTGTTTCTGGTACAAGTGAATGTTTCTTCTTTAAGCTAGTAGTGCTGGTGGTGATTAGATAGCTAGTTAATTATTATATCATTTAATGAAAGAAACCGTAGATTAGTTTCAGCTGGATGGATCCTACCTAAGT
>NW_021226809.1:0-1231 GCF_002162155.2 Triticum dicoccoides | reverse complement strand
GGCGCCGGCGTGCGCCGCGCGCCCTCAGGGTTGCGCCCGCACCCCCTGCACACGGCGCCCGACGCCCGTTGTGCCCGCTCGGACGCACGCCCGCCCCCGAAAGCCCGCACGCCCATTATGCCCCTCTGGGCCACCGACACATGGGGCCCGCCCCCAGGACGATAAAAAAAAATATATAAAAAAAATAAATAAATAATAAATAATAAAATAAATAAAAACAATAAATATAACTAATAAAAGTAAATGATTTAATAAAATTATTAATTAATTAATTAATTAATTAAGTTAATTAATTCGGTTTAATTAAATTAATTAACTAGTTAAGTTTAATTAAACTGTAATTAGATTAACCTAAACCCTAATTAATTTAAATAGAGAATGACAGGTGGGTCCCACTGGACCCACATGTCAGGGTTGACTCAGTCAACCCCTGTTGACTGCTGACGTCAGCATGACATCATGCTGACGTCATAAATACCTTTTTTTTAATTAATTAAATAAATAATTAAATTTCAGAAATTAATAAAATCTTTAGAAAATCATATCTTTTAGTCCGTAACTCGGATTAAAATGTTTTCAACATGAAAGTTGCTCAGAACGACGAGACGAATTCGGATACGCAGTCCGTTCGTCCGCCACACCCCCCTAACCTATCGAACCCGCAACTTTCCCCCCTCCGGCTCCTCTGCCCGAAAACACGAAACACCGGGAATACTTTCCCGGATGTTTTCCCCCCCTTCACCGTATCACCTACTACCGCGTTAGGGCACACCGAACACCGCGTATTGCCTTGATATATTTTGTGGTGCTTTGTTTGCTCTGTATTCATTATTTCTCCCCCCTCTTCTCTCCGGTAGACTACGAGACCGACGCTGCTGCTGACCAGTTCGACTACGGAGTTGACGACCCCTCTCTCTTGCCAGAGCAACCAGGCAAGCCCCCCCTTTGATCACCAGATAACGCCTATTCTATTCTATACTGCTTGCATTAGAGTAGTGTAGCATGTTACTGCTTTTCGTTAATCCTATTCTGATGCATAGCCTGTCTTTGCTGCTACAGTCATTGATACCTTACCCGCAATCCTAAATGCTTAGTATAGGATGCTAGTGTTCCATCAGTGGCCCTACACTCTTGTCCGTCTGCCATGCTATACTACTGGGCCGTGATCACTTCGGGAGGTGATCACGGGCATATACGATATACTTTACACAGTTACATTACCTGTGATACT
>NW_021226808.1:0-2996 GCF_002162155.2 Triticum dicoccoides | reverse complement strand
GACCGTTTGCGCCTTTTGGCTCACGTATATGATAGTGTCGCTAGCATCCATATAACAGAGAACCCGGGCCGACATGGCTAGTCGTGAACCCAAAGAGGCACAGACCTATGGAGACAGGCATACGTGAATCACATCGAGCATGTCGGTCATCAGCGTGTGAATCCGGGCTGTAGCACTAGGCTAACAGGACTCCGGGAAACCCGGGCTGTAGCAGGCTAGGCAGGACTCCGGAAGTCACCGCGTGACATTTCCCCGAAGGGACAGACCTAGGAACGAACTGAAACACATGCCGGCCAGTCAAGTGTCCTGAGCAGTAGTGCTGGGCTAGCAGGACTGCGGTGAACCGGGCTGTAGCGGACTACTATGGCTCGAGGAGCACTAGACTACATTTCCCCATAAGAAAGGCTGCCAAGGATAAACAACTAGATTGTCGGATCCCACACATACCAAGCATTTCAATCATACACACAATATGCTCGATATGTGCAAATACAACATGGCATCACAACAAAACTCTACAACTCAAGTACTTTATTTAAAGGCTCCAAAGAGCATACATAACATGTTCATACAGGTAGGGGTCACATGACCCGACACTCAAGTCATACAAGCATACAAGCACATGCGGAAGCAAATAGTTTGAGTGCAGACACGAGAAAGCAAGAAGGCTTCTCGAAGCTTGTCTATCTACATGGGGCCCTCCATGGCTAGAATCACCACCTGGGTGGCAAGTCACTCAGCAACGTCAAGATCTACATAAAACCCATCAGAGGGGGCGGTGTTGTCGTCTGAAAACAGTAATTAAGCAAACATGAGTACAAAGGTACTCAGCAAGTCTTACATCAGAACCTACTATACATGCTCATTCTCAAAAAGGTGGTGGAGTTATTGCAGCAAGCCAGCTTTGACTCTTGGCTAAGCTATCCTACGAGACTCCACTACTAAAATAGTTTTCACACACGAGTCCACTAATCACCAACACAATAGTCCATCGGGGATCCTCCCTCGTCATCCTATGAGAGGGCCATCCTCGGTACTCACACTTATCTTGAGTCTTTTAGTAGTATCCATTAACTTGTCTCTGAACTGTATAGGCAACCAAGTAGTCCTTTACCACGGACGCGGCTATTCGAATAGATGATGTTAACCCTGCAGGGGTGTACTCCTTCATACATGATCCCACCACTTACCGTCGTTTACACAACATGTACTCGGCAACCTTCAAGCGGAAGCCCAACGAGGGTGTCGGCCACGGCCTACCTAAACACTCAAGCCTCTAGTACAGGTTTATCGCCTATCCAGGTTCCATCCGCATGGAGTCCGGCCGACGTTTCCACATACGGCCCCGAACGATGTGAACAGTGTTCCCGAGACACCAAACGGGTGACTCGGTACACCGTGCCATGGTGTATCTACCGCAACATAGCCCACCCCTAGGGTTAGTTCTACGCTCGGCCGCCAACACATAACCTACAAACACCAGAAACTAATTGCAACTCATGGACAGAGTACTAGGGTGATTAAGAAGCCGAGAGGGTCAATTAAGGATCCCAATGCATGGTAGTAGCTTATTTTTAAAATCACACATACAGATCTCAGTTCTTAGGGACGGCCTCAATGAAACAACCCACCATGTACTCCTACATGGCCTCTCATCGATACCTTTACCAAATCATGTTCAACACATCCCTCACATTACCGACATAATCATTTCACTCTAGCCCATCACCCAGATGAACCAGACCTGACACAACTCTAAGCATAGCAGGCATAGCAAGGTAGGAAACACATACATGGCTCAAACAACTCCTACACATGCTAGTGGGTTTCATCTAGTTACTATGGCAATGACAGGTCATGCAGAGGATAAGGGTTCAACTACCGTAGCACACAGCAGTTTGAATCGCGTTGTCTTAATGCAGTAAACAAGAGCAGAAGCGAGAAAATGGGTTTGTATCGGAATGATCAATGGGTTGCTTGCCTGATGTAGTGGTAGTAGGGTACTTCCCTTCAGTTGGATACTCGGAGATATCCTTGGAGGCAGAACCTAGCACGAAGGATACACAGAACATAATCAACACATGACAATATGCAACAATATGATGCATTCTATGACATGGCAAAATGATGTGTCCTGCCTAATGCAATGTGAAACAAGTTGAAATGGGTCCATTTGAACCAAAGATTCAAATGGAAGTTAAAGTTCTTATGCATAAAAAGTGTATTAGCTTGTTTCACCTAAACAACAAGGTTAAAGTAGTTTGTCATGCATGAAACCATTACATATGGATAGATTGAATTTTCGTGATCATTTTTCATATATAAATTGTTTGATTTGGAGCTATGGTTAATTTTCTATGATTTTTAGAAGTTTTGGTATTTTTTGGAATTTCCTATATAAAAGTAAATCCAGAAAAAGAATAATTGCGTCAGCACTGTGTCACTGTGACGTCAGCGAGTCAAAGGCGCCAGAGCTAGTCAAACCTGACTGGTGGGCCCTGTCTGTCAGTGACTCAGCTAACTAATAGGATTAAATTAGTACTAATTAACTGTTAGTGGGGCCCGGGCCCACATGTCAGTGACCTAAACTAACTAAAATTAGTTAACACTAATCCTAAACTAATTAAGAGGCCGGCCACACCTGTCATAGGTTCAGGGGGGAAGTCAACCTGGGCCCACGCGTCTGTCCACGGTCAAAACATGGTCAACTCACCGGCAGCTTGACGCCGGTGACGACAGACGCGGCGGAGGGGCTCGGGTTTTGCCCACAGTCGACCAAATCGACTCTGGTTTGGTCCTACGAGTAGCTGGGGACAAACCATGGCGTTTGGTGGTGGAGGCGGAGCTCGGAGAGGCTGGAAACGACGGCGGCGAGCACGTCCGCGGCAGCCGGAGTTTGGGCCTCGGCGGAAAACATGCTAGGTTGCACAACAGGATGTGGGGGTGGCCGCGTTCGACTCGTGGGGATGTACTGAGTGCAGTGGTGAGCTCGGGTG
>NW_021226807.1:0-1529 GCF_002162155.2 Triticum dicoccoides | reverse complement strand
AAAAACTACATGCACTTCTCAGAGAAGAAGAGATGAAGTGGGCACTTAGAGCTAAAGTGCGGCAGGTTGTCCAAGGTGAACACACAATTTTTTTTATTTGATTACAAATGGAAAATACAGAAAGAAGATATATTTTCAGCTAGAGCAGGATGAGGGTACAACTGTAGGTCATGAGAACCTGAAATATACATATCTAATTACTATAAAGATCTTTTAGGAGTTCTGGAGGACAATTTTGTGTCCCTACCAGACCCTGGAGGTGATGCCGGCAGCCGGACTGGAGGATCAATGGAGCACCTTCTTCTCGACTGCGCTTGAGCAGGCAGGCTGCCTCATTGAGAATTGGCATATGATTAGGAAGTCACAGCTAATAGTAATGATTGGACAAATTGCACTTCATTAGGGCAAGAGTGCAGATAACTCAGCAGTCGACAACGATTAAAATCGCATCAGGGTTTTCTTTTTTCGTGATATTAAAGGAAGGAACGGCACGATCTCCCTCGATTTCCTGAACCATGCAAATCGTTCGGTAGAGTTTAATCAGCGATAGCGCAGCTGCTTCGCCCGCGGTTTAAAATCGTGATAGTTGATCTGTTTGCTCATCACTGATGAAGGTATTTGGCAATGTTAAAAGTAACTATCATCCTGTACTGTTTAATTAGTAGTACAACAGTGCTTACATTCACAAAAAGTAAAGGACGCATGTGTCGCACCAGCAACTTTTGGATCGTCCTTTAGGCAACCAACTTTTACTCGTCTCTGTGAAACCAACAATGCTAGCAAAAACAGATTACCTGCTGTAGTACTTGATTTTCACCTCTTTTGGGCCATCTATACCGAAAACGCACAAAAGCAAGACGGTACGCTCGATTTCGTCCTGCAACCACACTGAAGATGTAGCTGTTCCTTGAAGATGTGGGTCTGCTCCTTCCACACGTTTCACGGTGCATACGATGAATTCTTCTTTGGCATATCTGCCTCTGGGAGCTCCCCCTCACCAACCGTCCGTGTAGGCAGACGGAGTTGCAATGTCGATGATGGCTGGCAAGGCAGTCCATGAGCGCGCCAAGGACCAGACAATGACGACAGATGAGTTAATCGTTCAAGAGATGCTCGGCTGTAGATGACGGATGTGCGTGTACGACTAGTTTCACCAGCTCTGTATGTTAGCTGCGAGGATCCAGTTGTGGACTGGTAGCCAACAAGAGCGAGGACGCTATAGATCATTGGGGACTTCCCGACGCCTCCCATGCATACAATAGAGTAATCGATAAGGCAATAACACGAGGAGGAGATGTAACATGTTGCTTGGGCGAGGAGTGTTGTATGTTAGCGGATCACTTGACTAGTGGCATTGGAAGAGGAAATATATGTGGCATCTAAAGAGCTACGGATATGTATCATCTCTCTTATAATGGGTGGCAAGGGAGGTAGGTAGGGCTGGACTAACGAGCTACTCGGCTCGTTAAGACTCGGCCCGTTAAGGCTCGTCATCGTTAAGGCTTGGATTGTTAAGCTTGTTAAGGATA
>NW_021226806.1:0-4505 GCF_002162155.2 Triticum dicoccoides | reverse complement strand
AAACATAACCATCTTTGATAAAAGAGCTAGTCAAGTAGAGGCATACTAGGGACACTTTGTTTTGTCTATGTATTCACACATGTACTAAGTTTCCGGTTAATACAATTCTAGCATGAATAATAAACATTTGTCATGAAATAAGGAAATAAATAATAACTTTATTATTGCCTCTAGGGCATATTTCTTGCAGTCACCCACTTGCACTAGAGTCAATAATCTAGTTCACATCGCCATGTGATTTAACACCAATAGTTCACATCACCATGTGATTAACACCCATAGTTCACATCGCCATGTGACCAACACTCAAAGGGTTTACTTGAGTCAGCAATCTTAGTTCACATCGCCATGTGATTAACACCCAAAGAGTACTAAGGTGTGATCATGTTTTGCTTGTGAGAGAAGTTTAGTCAACGGGTCTGCCCTATTTAGATCCGTATGTATTTTGCAAATTTGTTTGTCTACAATACTCTGCATGGAGCTACTCTAGCTAATCGCTCCCACTTTCAATATGTATCTAGATCGAGACTTAGAGTCATCTAGATCAGTGTCAAAAGCTTGCATCGACGTAACTCTTTTATCACCTCCATAACCGAGAAATATTTCCTTAGTCCTCTAAGGATAATTTTGACCGCTGTCCAGTGATCTACTCCTAGATCACTATTGTACTCCCTTGCGAGAATCATGCTAAGGTATACAATGGGTCTGGTACACAGCATAACATACTTTATAGAACCTATGACTGAGGCATAGGGAATGACTTTTCATTCTCTTTCTATTCTCTGCCGTGGTTGGGTTTTGAGTCTTTACTCAACTTCACAGCTTGCGATGCAGGCAAGAACTTCTTCTTTGACTGTTCCATTTTGAACTACTTCAAAAATCTTGTCAAGGTATGTACTCATTGAAAAATCTTATCAAACGTCTTGATCTATCTCTATAGATCTTGATGCCCAATATGTAAGCAGCTTTACCTAGGTATTTCTTTGAAAAACTCCTTTCAAACACTCCTTTATGCTTTTCAGAAAATTCTACATCATTTCCGATCAACAATATGTCATTCACATATACGTATCAGAAAGGCTGTAGTGCTCCCACTCACTTTCTTGTAAATACAGGCTTCACCGCAAGTCCGTATAAAACTATATGCTTGGATCAACTTATCAAAGCATATATTCCAACTCCGAGATGCTTGCACCAGTCCATAGATGGATCGCTGGAGCTTGCACATTTTGTTAGCACCTTTAGGATTGACAAAACCTTCTGGTTGCATCATATACAACTCTTCTTTAAGAAACCCATTAAAGAATGCAATTTTGACATCCATTTGCCAGATTTCATAAAATATGGCAATTGCTAACATGATTCGGACAGACTTTATGCATCGCTACGAGTGAGAAAATCTCATCGTAGTCAACATCTTTAATTTGTCAAAAACCCTTTTCGACAAGTCGAGCTTTGTAGATAGTAACACTACTATCAGCGTCCATCTTCCTCTTGAAGATCCATTTATTCTCAATGGCTTGCAGATCATCGGGCAAGTCCACCAAAGTCCACAGTTTGTTCTCATACATGGATTCTATCTCAGACTTCATGGCCTCAAGCCATCTGTCGTAATCTGGGCTCATCATCACTTCCTCATAGTTCGTAGGTTCGTCATGGTCAAGTAACATGACCTCCAAAACAGGATTACCGTACCACTCTGGTGCGGATCTTACTCTGGTTGACCTACGAGGTTCGGTAGTAACTTGATCAAAAGTTTCATGATCATCATCATTAGCTTCCTCACTTACTGGTGTAGGAATCACTCGAACTGATTTCAGTGATGAACTACTTTCCAATAAGGGAGAAGGTACAATTACCTCATCAAGTTCTACTTTCCTCCCACTCACTTGTTTCGAGAGAAACTCCTTCTCTAGAAAGGATCCATTCTTAGCAAAAAATATCTTGCCTTTGGATCTGTGATAGGTGTACCCAACAGTTTCTTTTGGGTATCCTATGAAGACGCACTACTCCGATTTGGGTTCGAGCTTATCAGTTTGAAACTTTTTCACATAAGCATTGCAACCTCAAACTTTAAGAAACGACAGCTTTGGTTTCTTACCAAACCATGGTTCATACGGTGTCATCTCAACGGATTTAGATGGTGCCCTATTTAACGTGAATGCAGCTGTCTCTAATGCATAACCCCAAAACAATAGTGGTAAATCGGTAAGAGACATCATAGATTGCACCATATCTAATAAAGTACGGTTATGATGTTCGGACACACCATTACGCTGTGGTGTTCCAGGTGGCCTGAGTTGCGAAACTATTTCACATTGTTTCAAATGAAGAACAAACTCATAACTCAAATATTCGTCTCCGTGATCAGATCGTAGAAACTTTATTTTCTTGTTACGATGATTTTCCACTTCACTCTGAAATTCTTTTGAACTTTTCAAATGTTTCAGACTTATGTTTCATCAAGTAGATATACCCATATCTGCTCAAATCATCTGTGAAGGTCAGAAAATAACGATACCCGTCGCGAGCCTCAACACTCATCGGATCGCATACATCAGTATGTATTATTTCCAATAAGTTAGTTGCTCGCTCCATTGTTCCGGAGAACGGAGTCTTAGTCATCTTGCCCATGAGGCATGGTTCGCAAGCATCACGTGATTTATAATCAAGTGATTCCAAAAGCCCATCAGCATGGAGTTCCTTCATGCACTTTACACCAATATGACCTAAACGGCAGTGCCATAAATAAGTCGCACTATCATTATTAACTTTGCATCTTTTGGCTTCAATATTATGAATATGGTATCACTACCGTCGAGATTCAATAAACCATTTATATTGAGTGTATGACCATAGAAGGTTTTATTCATGTAAATAGAACAATAATTATTCTTTGACTTAAATGAATAACTATATTGCAATAAACATGATCCAATCATATTTATGCTCAATGCAAACACCAAATAACATTTATTTTAGGTTCAACACTAATCCCGATATTATAGGGAGTGTGCGATGATGATCATATCTATCTTGGAATCACTTCCAACTCACATCATCACCTCGCCCTTAACTAGGCTCTGTTTATTTTGCAAGTCCCGTTTCGAGTTACTACTCTTAGCAACTGAACCTGTCGGGGATATACCCCGCGGTATGACCCGACCAGACTTGGCGATTCACTGGTGACCCACCCTGACTTGGCGACTCACTAAGTGATCCGCACGGATCTCTCCACTCACTGATGACCTGGCCGAGCCAGGTGACTCATTGGTGACCCGGCAGGCGGAGTAGAGGAGCAACAAGACCCGGTGGCCCAAGCAAACGGTTCATGGAAGGCCGGCTCGTATTATGGTGGGCCGGCTTAAGAGGAAAAGCATAAGGAATATTCCCTTACAAAGGAAGCAAGACTAGGACTCCACTTGTAATAGAGTAATCCTAATCCTAATAGGACTAGTCATGTAAGACGCCCCTTCAACGTATATAAGGAGGGGCAGGGCACCCCAAGAAGGGCAGGGTTCCACCAGTTGAACAAGATAGGTCTAGACAATAGTCTCGAGATAAAGCAGTCTTGTAACCATGATCATCATCATCAATATCAATGAAGTAGGATGTAGGCTTTTACCTCCACCGCGAGGGGCCGAACCTGGGTAAAACATCGCGTCTCTCGTCCCGCTCAACCCCTCTCAAGCTACCACATAGATGCGTTGGCCTCGCGACTAAGTCCTGACACTAAGGACATCTGCCGTGACAATTCCACGACAGTTGGCGCCCACCATGGGGCGGGCGCATGGTGATGATGAGTTCTTGGAGGGATCTTTTCCCAGGGATCAAGAAGTTCATGATTTTCCGAATGAAGAAAGTCGGTTTCAGAAGGATATACGTTGTCAACCAGCAGTCGGAATAGCGCATACGAAATTAAGATTCAGAAGATTTTAGGGTTGCGGGCTAAGCGGCCGCTACGAGCGCCATGGAGATCCGCCGAGTCCGAGACAAAATTTTTGGTTGTGGCAGCCTTTGGCGATCCATCGAGTTGTAAGCTGATGGAAAAAGAAATTTCGACAATGACAATGGCAATCGCTTTCATATGTGAAGGGAAGTCAACGAAAAGTCAAACCACCGCTTCCATCGGGCGATCTGAAGTCAGGTCGATCAAATCACGGAGACCGACAGGGGTACGGCGGGCTGTGGGCAAATTTGACAATTTTGACCTTGGGACAAAATCAATTCACGGAATGAACTGCCCGTGAAACTATTTCATAGCACTGACCCTTTTGTGTAGCGCCCGCCACACAGGCTCCACACCCTACGGTGCAACGCCCAGTTCTGGGGCGTTGCACGCCTGTCCACCGTGGCAGCCCTTGGGCCCGCACCCAGTAGTGCAGCGCCTCCGAGCTAGGCGCCACACATGTAATGTGCAGCGCCCAGCCCGTAGGCGCTGCACTGTGACTTATCCAGCGGCTTGGCCCCCCTTCCCCACTCCCCCCACCCCACACACCCCAACC
>NW_021226805.1:0-1568 GCF_002162155.2 Triticum dicoccoides | reverse complement strand
TATATAAATAGAATTTCTAGTAGAACCAATCATATATATATCATCAATGTCTCACAAACCACCATATTAATTTACACATACACACATGTATAGCTATATACAATTTCTCCTACATATGCATGTTGCCTTCGGAGCCAGTGGCATTAGCCTAATTGGTGCCTTCGGAGCACGATGACAATTGGAAGTGGTTCATGAGGGCGGTAGCGGGTAATAGTATTCTCCCTTCGGATTTATGACCTGGTCGAGCAAAAATCCCGCTATTTCCTCTTGAAGTGCTTCTGCGCGCTCCGTTTCTAGGAGCTTGTCCCGCACCTCTGTGAACTGTTAAGAAGGAGATCAATATGCATGTGTATTAGTTATGTGACTAGATATCGATAATGGTGTAAAAATTGTGAATAGTGTTCTGACAAGCGTACCCATTCCTGTCTTTGAGATCTGCTCCTTTCGAACGCCATCATGCAAATGTTCTCGCAAACACAAAATGCACACAGATCAGTCCCCTGCGCCTGCTTCAGGGCCTTTATTACGAGAATGGAATTTAATTTGATCAGATAATAATTAATCAAGCATGATAATTAAAGATATGACAGCTAGCTAGCTAGCTAGTACTACTTAATTACTTACCTTGGATCAAAACCATTTCAGCTTTGGTTTCTATTCGCCTTCCATGACGCTGATGAACCTTGCCCAAGCCCTGCCCGCCGACAAAGAAAATGAATAAAGGGGTTATTAAATAGTTCATATCATGAAATGACGAACAAAATAGACCGAGATATATAGTTAATAATGATTGAAATTACCTGTTGACTATCCCAAACAAGATGTTATAGTCGCTATTTGCTTTGAGTAGCGAGTCCAGTATTTCAACTGTTCCAGCGTCAACTTTAATGATACACAAGATCCGGTGAAATCTGCATGCACACACGTTTGCATGTCTTAATTAAGCGGGCATATGTAAGCAAAAACATGTAGCTAGCTAGTAGGCAAAAACAGAGAATTTGTAGTACAAGAAAGTGTGACTCACTGGAAGTTGTAAGGAAGTAGTATATCTTCATTGTATTTGAGGCGCTTCAAGAACTCTAGCATGCTGTCCTCTACCTGCTTCTCATAATACTTGTTCATTTTCCATGTGTATTCATTAACGGTGTTTGGGTCAATGAACTCAATGCCATAGCGTCCATCTTTTCTCATTTCATACATCTTCATCCTGCATAATACCACAGAAAAGAATATAGTGAGGATAATTACAGGTAATGATTGATCAAAAGGATCACTACAGCTAGCTTGAGACTTAAATTACAGAAAGAAATCACTTACAGACAATAGCAACTGACGATAGATTTGTCGAGTGCGTCTTGATTGTATAACTGAAACAGTTCAGAATACTCAACGGCCACAGCTTTCTCATGGTAGTAATCATCCTTCTTGACATCCACCATGAGGGACTCTCGATTGAATCTCTTGGTAATGTCCATGTACCATTGATGCAATTCATACATTCTCGTTGGGAGCTTGTTGACATCTTCTGGCTCGACCAAAGGTTGGCCCCGGACATATTTCCGTTTTAT
>NW_021226804.1:0-1195 GCF_002162155.2 Triticum dicoccoides | reverse complement strand
AGGTTGATGCACACTAATGATTTCCTGTTATGGTGAAGGTAAAGCGGGACAAATTAAAGCAGGTAATTCATGACAACAGTGTGTTACAAACAGAAGATCCTACCTACTTCGGCCATGTGCCATTATGATCTTGCTTCCCACCTTCCGCAATTTCCAATTTCCATGCGAGTTACTTACGCCCAACTGGAATATTTCAGCACCCAAATTCGTCAGGTTTTGGCGCCCATATTTGCCAAGGGTTGAACTCATCTACTCCTATAATGGGTTCGAACTTTCGGTTTCAATAATTTGAGTCAACTTATGTACATGTCGGCAATGACATAAGTGTATATCATATTCATATCACGGATTACTAGACGTGCACATCTTATCCATGCAATAATTTACTACAACATCGAGCCTGCATCTGGATATATTTTTAATAAAAATTCAAGGCCTCAGTTAGCACACGTACGAAGGTCTATGCTCCAATGTGATCATGATGATATTTATATTCCTGGCAACGATAAACTGCACTATATATGCATAATGTTGAGAGATCATGTTTGATCTTGCTTTGGAACGGAAAACGATAAGATGGGGGCGGGATGGGGGGGGGGGGTGGCTCATGAAAAGTTCGCAAAAAAACTGTGTACTGTGTGAGGAGGAATAATCACCCAAAGGAGAACATGGGAATAACCATTATCAGATTGAACTAGTACATAAGATTTTTGTAAAACTGGTATGTATTTGAATATTTTGCCTAGATTGTGTAGTATTCAATATTTTGAACGTGATCCTTTATGATCCGACAAACTAGATAAAGCATGGCAAAAACAACAAATAGTATATGGAGCAGCAAAACAATCAGTCATGTTTCAGTAGTTCTTTCCGTTTCCTGGAGTCGATAGATTAAGGATTTCACTACAAATCAGATGTCAGAGTTTTTAGCATCGCAAATCAAATGCTTGAGATGACAAATTTTGTTGTCACGAGGATGATAGTTTCATTTAACAAGCATGCCAAATCTTTGTCAACTTCAGTTTTTTGTCAGGGATCGCAATGCTTACTAAAAAAATTGTCATCCTGACGAAAAATGATTTGCCATAAAAAACATTCGATTTGTCATGCTTAAAATCTGGCATCAGAAGCATTTCGGCATACTATTAATTGATTGGATAGTAATGGATTAAATCTCTTCTGTTTGTATAACACT
>NW_021226803.1:0-3298 GCF_002162155.2 Triticum dicoccoides | reverse complement strand
ACACACACACGCACGCACACAAAACTGAAAAAGCAAATTACTAGTATTCATCCCTGCCTCATATTAAAATTTTAACCTTATTTGAAATAAAAGGCTGAGAGTTAGTGGCTTTTTCTTCATACCGTTAACATTGAGCCCCCACTTCATTTTCTTACAAAGATTCACCACTGCTAGAGACAGTTGTTGTTACATCTTTCTAAATAATTCTGAATTCTGATTTTGAGTAGTTTCCAGCTTTGTCTTTTTCTGTCTGGTCTAGGATTTTTTGGTTTCATTTTTCATATTGTTTTATTTTCCTTTTTATTTTTGATTTTTGGTGTTCAATTATTTGTTAAGATATTCTCATTTTTTTTAAATCGAACTTTTTCCAGAATTTTAAAAAAATGGCTCATGTGCATAAAAAAATGCTCATTTTTCTATTTTTTTAATGTTAATAAGTAATTTATGTTTAAAATTCAAGTAATTTAGAAAAGATGAAAAATTCCAAAAAAATGCATTTCTATATAATGTTCATAAGCATTTTTAAATATGATCTAAAAGTGTCAAAAAATGTTCAATTTTCCTAAATAGTGCCGCATTTTAAATAATTTTCATAAAAATGAATGAAAACAAAAAAATCTTAGAAAAAAAATTGTCTAGGTCTAGCCGTCACTCGGTAGGCTTGTTACTTGGATGTCGCAAGTAAGTCGGCGTCCTATGCGTGTGCAGCGTCAAATAGGGGCTCCGCCTAACTGTGACCCGGTGCTCGCTCAGAGGTGAAGCACCCACAACCTGCTACGGCGAGGTTAAGACACATAGATCGAGAGGGATGGCGAGGGGAGGAGTGGAGGGCCGAGCAATGGCCCAGCGCTCTCTTTTCTCCTACTCTTGCCAATCACCTCCTACACGGAACTCACCTCATGTCAGGTCAATGATAACCTCGTTTGTTCAGCCCCATATGTCATTCATCAAGACACATCCTCCAAATCTCCTTCTGTCCCCCAGGGCTTATCAACAGTGTACTATTGCCACTGACCCACGTTTCTCCATGGTTAAAACTAACTTGTTTACAAGTCTTTGCATAGATTAATGGCAGAGTACTATTGTAGCGCAGTATGCATGCGGCAAAGGTTCATGGCAGAATTTTGTAGTCTGCCATTGTTGCATGCATGCGGCACTTGGAGCTTGCAGGATCTGGTTGTACGTAGCTCTACCATGCATGCATGCATGCATCCAAATAAATAGTAGCCTGCTACTATGGCATGCATGCAACACTTGCGGGATTCGGCCATTAGATGCACAGTTAAAATCAGACATTTGTGTGCACTCTGGCACGGGGTTGTGTGCAACGACGACTGGTCTTGGATCATGAGTAGGGTGAGTAAAACAATTAATTACCATAACAACTCCAAGAACTAAAATGGTAGCCATCAGGTCTTCGATCATGAGTAGGGTGAGTGAATTCCACTTTTTACCATGTAATTGTACATTTTGTGACGCATATTACCCCATTTAGTGGAACTTCTATCGAAATATCATAGTTTGCGGACGTTAACACAGTTTTGTCCCAGTTTTGCATTCTGCTTGTTTATGTTAGATAGGATCGGCATGTTGCGCCAATGTTTCATAAAAATATGCATATCTAGGGGCTAAAATGTGGAATTCACTTTAAAATAAAATTCAGGTACATGTGCACTCATGTCCACCAATGTATTTTTGAATTTTACTAGCACATACACCCATGTGTTGCAAAGGGAGAGATAATTGACATGCCCACTGAAATATCCGTTGGCACGCCCCAACAACATCTGAATTATGCTGGGCCATGGATGAGAGATGCACATTGAGGTCTAGCAAAGATTCATGTCAGTAGTAAATTAAGAAGCATGCTACACATACAATATTTTTGGTACTTCTTTTATGGCGATTCCGATCTTAAAGAGGCTAATTTTCAATCTTTTCCATACCAAGGCATTATTTCTAAGTTGAAGCAATGTTTGGAATTTTCACCAACTCATGAGGGAAAATCTCAATAAAAGGATTTCATTAATTATGTTTTAGGCCATCTTTGCATACACGTGAAGATTAATAAAAAAATTGTCTATGTCTGAGCGAAACGACCCTAATTCATCCCATGCAACTCGACGCTCACATAGCGCCTCTCAACATCCTGGTTGCGTTATTTTTGTTGTACATGTCGGTTACACACTGTGTAGCAACACATATATGTGTGCCCCTCCCATGCCCATCGGTATCCTTTTCATTATTGCCCATCGGTATTGAATCCTTTTCATTATTGCATTGCATGCCACGCTCTTGGTATTAATACCAATTCATTTGCAATATTCTCTCCTTTTTTTGAATACCCCGTTCTTTTTATCCCCAATGATCACACATTTTTTGTCTTCTTTCTTTACTACTCCTATATGCCCATTGAAACCGATTATTCATACTCCCTCCGATCCATATAGGTCCTCCGAACATACTTCATATATATAAAGGTTATATAATAGTTATATTGCGTGTTAGCATTTCCCAGATTCACCTTTGCAATTAATTAGGTTAATTAAGATTATGCATTGAAAATAATTTTAAAGTGGTTAACATGAACAAATAATAGCACAGTTGGAAAACTACGCATTTTTCTGATCAAATTACATATACAAATTGTTTTAATCTGAGTTGCGGTTGCAAAATATAGTATGATCATGTTTATTATATTCTTTGTAAATAATAAAAGTAGGGACCTAAACGGGCTGAAAACATAGCGAACTGGGTTTACTGATACTGAACGCGGGATACTAATCAGTGCCCAAGCGCGCGAGACAGCTGTTACCATAGTTGGGGCGAAGAAATGGAACTTAATTTTGGGCCGCGGGTTGCTTAAATAAAAAACAGGAGCTATTGTGTAAAAATGCTGACGGTGATGAAAACGCTCCGTATTTTATTAGTAGGTATATATTGGCATAGTGGTAAAACGTTGCTCATGGAGTATTTTATTGTGGTAATGAGATGACATTAAGTAACGTACGTGGGCCTAGTTGAACCATGCATCTGTCACGAGGTCGACAGAACAAAAGTACCGACAGCCAACCACTTTGGTGGAGGTCCAGGGTGCATGATGAAAGTGGGCACTAGGCCTCGTGTAACACGGGTCGACAGCCTGCATATTGTGCCACTGCCGACATGTCATTGAAATCAGGAAGGAAGCCACACGGTGAGGTCTATGCAGCAGTGGCGGAGCCAGGATTCGAGTATAGAAAGGACCGAGTACGTATATTGATCTAATCTCGTTGGTAATTACTCGTTGGGTTGGGGG
>NW_021226802.1:0-1124 GCF_002162155.2 Triticum dicoccoides | reverse complement strand
CGATCGCCATGATGATGGGGACATCATCGTAGGGAGCAGGCACCGGTCGCCGCGATCACCATGATCTTCTTTTGTGACATCCGTTGAGATGTGCTTCGTCCCACGGTTGCCATTTTTGTCATTTCTCACACTGTATCCGGCTCCCCCTCATTTTCTCTCTCCAACAACGACCGTGTCGGCAATCCACATAGGTTTGTCCTAGGCCGAGACTGAGAGGGGTGGGGGTATGAAGCAAGGCAAGACACAGGGAAGGACTGGGGGCATGGGGCTCTCGGAGGTGGATACATATCTATATCATGACAGTCCATTCATGATCAAACGTCAACCTGCGTTAGTGATTAGTAGCAAACAAGCCTGTGCGTTGCAATGAGAGAACAGAATCAGCCCCTTATACACACACTGGACGGTATCAGCAAATCCCTGAAATCTCCACACAGCAAACAGCATGAGAAGTGGTGTTGTGCAAAAACAGAATGGTTGGATGATTTTTGAAGTATACTCATGATGTTTCCAAAATATTTATGGGCAAAATTTCAAAAAATATGGAGATTAACATTAAGCCATTTGTTTACATAAAGCTCATATCAATAGTTTAGCATACATCATCGTATACTGGTTGGTTATTGTGCACGATGGGAAATAGGATGACTATGTACCTATTGTAACCTTTAGCATATGGTATGCGCTGTGATAAAAATGCCTCCATAGTGTGTGTCATTGTGTCCATGTGCATGGCAACTCTATGTGTGTAAATATGCTTGTTTTGCTATATGTGTGGTGAGATATCTAGGGATATTATCTTGGTATCATGTTTTCAAATGTTGAGGAAACTTTATTTACTTCCAAATGGTGACTGACCTTGCGTAGTTCACCTCCGATGCCATGCCACGAGCGCACCTTTGGTTTGGAGAAAACTGCATTTCCTTAGTTGGTGTGGGGAGGGAGGAGGGGCAGCTGACATGGATGGTGGGGAGCGGAAGTTGGGTTGGCGGAATGTGATGGGGTTCCCCATTTGGGTATGGATTTGCGTGTCAGTGTGGAAGCCGATACAGTCGTGCGTGAGTTAGACATGAAGCCGACGGTGGAACTACATGGGAGCGGCTATGTCTCGCCTTAGGTTAGTT
>NW_021226801.1:0-1124 GCF_002162155.2 Triticum dicoccoides | reverse complement strand
CGATCGCCATGATGATGGGGACATCATCGTAGGGAGCAGGCACCGGTCGCCGCGATCACCATGATCTTCTTTTGTGACATCCGTTGAGATGTGCTTCGTCCCACGGTTGCCATTTTTGTCATTTCTCACACTGTATCCGGCTCCCCCTCATTTTCTCTCTCCAACAACGACCGTGTCGGCAATCCACATAGGTTTGTCCTAGGCCGAGACTGAGAGGGGTGGGGGTATGAAGCAAGGCAAGACACAGGGAAGGACTGGGGGCATGGGGCTCTCGGAGGTGGATACATATCTATATCATGACAGTCCATTCATGATCAAACGTCAACCTGCGTTAGTGATTAGTAGCAAACAAGCCTGTGCGTTGCAATGAGAGAACAGAATCAGCCCCTTATACACACACTGGACGGTATCAGCAAATCCCTGAAATCTCCACACAGCAAACAGCATGAGAAGTGGTGTTGTGCAAAAACAGAATGGCTGGATGATTTTTGAAGTATACTCATGATGTTTCCAAAATCTTTATGGGCAAAATTTCAAAAAATATGGAGATTAACATTAAGCCATTTGTTTACATAAAGCTCATATCAATAGTTTAGCATACATCATCGTATACTGGTTGGTTATTGTGCACGATGGGAAATAGGATGACTATGTACCTATTGTAACCTTTAGCATATGGTATGCGCTGTGATAAAAATGCCTCCATAGTGTGTGTCATTGTGTCCATGTGCATGGCAACTCTATGTGTGTAAATATGCTTGTTTTGCTATATGTGTGGTGAGATATCTAGGGATATTATCTTGGTATCATGTTTTCAAATGTTGAGGAAACTTTATTTACTTCCAAATGGTGACTGACCTTGCGTAGTTCACCTCCGATGCCATGCCACGAGCGCACCTTTGGTTTGGAGAAAACTGCATTTCCTTAGTTGGTGTGGGGAGGGAGGAGGGGCAGCTGACATGGATGGTGGGGAGCGGAAGTTGGGTTGGCGGAATGTGATGGGGTTCCCCATTTGGGTATGGATTTGCGTGTCAGTGTGGAAGCCGATACAGTCGTGCGTGAGTTAGACATGAAGCCGACGGTGGAACTACATGGGAGCGGCTATGTCTCGCCTTAGGTTAGTT
>NW_021226800.1:0-2435 GCF_002162155.2 Triticum dicoccoides | reverse complement strand
ACGTCCAACCCAATACAAGAAACAACACATAACAGGAAAAAAAGCAACTAGCACGCATCTTGGAGAAGCAATTGACGGTCAAAAAAATCGAGTGACCCAAAACTTAGAACTCAGTCAGCTGACATGTAGCTAAAGTGTATGACTAAACAGTAGTTGTACGTACTGCGATCTGTTTACAAACACACACGTGCTGAAATCGATGCCCTAGCTAGGGCATGCATGCACCTGATGTGGTTGATGTAAATGTATATACTTATGAGAGAATGTACTGAGATCTGTTTAAAGCACGCACGAGCTGTGTCTGTGAGAGCGTCCATAATTGGGTGCTACTAGCTGCTTGCCAAAGAAGGAAATCTCACACTTGAATGCTGGTTTATTTTGGGCCGTACACATGGTGGTCCGGTAGTCCGAGATCCACAAACGAAACGTGAGCTCCGTAAATGCAGTACACATGGTAGTAATATCGAGTATTTCCACAATGTAATTTGTCAGTTTAGGCTCTGTTTGGAAGCAAAGTTTTCGAAAAACCGGCCTAGTTTGGCAACGCAGTTTTTGTAAAACCACAGTATTCCAAAACCTCACTATTTTAATGTGCGGGCAATAAATACTTTGGTTTCTAAAAGGCATAGTTTTTTTAAGTTTTGATAAAACTGTAGAGGCGTTTGGCAAATGGCAATTTTATTAAGTTTCTTTGATTTTGACCGATTGTTCTGCCGTTGCATGGATGATCTTGACCATACCTAAAGCCGAACCTAATTCAGCTGCACTCACGGCCGGATCAACTCGTGCTAACAGCCGCTGTATGCATGCTGGGCATGAGCACGTTCTCTACTGGATGCTAGGATACATAGTTGAGTTATCTTTTGTGATCCATAAAAAATGAAGCATTCTGACAGGCACTAAATGTGCAGCTTGCGCGTCTAGAAGAAACAGTGGTAAAAAGGAGCAGGGACTAAGTCACTCGTACGTGTACTCTGGCCAGATAGATCTATCATCTAGCAAAGTATTGGACATAATAAGATGGACTCAGAGAGACCAATGAGCCAACATTTCGCAGTTTAAAAAAAAAAGAGGTCCCAACCTTTTTTTCAAATACCACAAAAACACCATAGTTTTAGAGATATTATGGTTTCTTAAGCTGCAGTATTTTTTTTATCCAAACACCTCAAAGTATTTAATACTGATTTTTTTTTCAAAAACCACAGTATTCCTAGAAAACTTCAAAATTACTTAGCTCCCAAACGCGTGTTCAAATACTATGTTTTTTTATGTTGGGGATAAGGAACACTGTAGTATATGAAAACACTGTCTTTAAAAGTATTGTGAAGATAGTGATGTGTTTGGAAATCATAGTATGTAGTGTTGTATTTGGCCAACTTCCTCTTTTTCTCTTTCTCGGTTTTTGTAAAAGAGTGGTCTGGACCCCTTTTTTAAATACTGCAAAATACTATGGTTCTATGGATGTCATGGTTTATAATACTACAGTTTTAACTAGAGCCAAACATCTCAAAGTATTTTTTAAGACCTTCTTTGACTATTGATAAAAGGGGTCCAGACCATGGCTTGAAAGACCGTGCAGTCAGCTTTGCCATCACCAGACGAGCACTGCACCGGGTCTGGTGGGGGGCTCGCCGTGGCCTGGCGGCTAGCTGCCGGCGCACTCAATATCATGAGGAGGAGGAGGACCCGCAGCTGCACTGGATTCATCTTGCTCTTCTTGTTCTACTTGATCTGAGCCTAAGAGCATTTTCAGCCGGCCCCAGGAAGCCCCCCAAGCACGTTTTTGCGCGCCGGCAGATAAAAATCTTCCCGCTCGTGCCCCAAAGTCTCCTTTTTCGCCGGATGAAGCAAAAATCGGCGCCGGCAGCCTCAACCCAAACCCAGGAACCCGAGGGGCACCTGGGGAGTCTAATTTCGCCGTTTTGCAGGCGCGCCCCCACCTGCAGTGACATATCTTCTCTCTCCCTCACCTTTTCGTCTCTCTTCCTACCTTTTCGTCTCTCTCTCTCCCCACCTTTTCCTCCTCCCGTCGCGCGCATGCCTCCTCTCCAGCTCGCCCTGTCGGCCGCCGCGGCGCCTCCAGTCCTCGTCGATGCCGCACTGACGGCATCCCCGGCCACCGGCGTCGTGGGAGGAAGCGGTCACCCGGCCACGCCCAAGATCTCCTCCACCTCCTCCCGCAATAAGCCGGCACCAGCGCCGTCGCAAAACGCCGTCCCTGTCCCGTTCGGTGGCGCGGCCGGAGACGCCGACGCCGGGGCGGCGGCCCTAGGGCCAGTGCTCGTCTGCCCGAGCTCCGGGGGCAAGGGAGGCGGCAGCTCCTTCGCGTGCTCCACGGGCGGCCCCGGCCACAACGAGCCACGTGCGGCCCCGGCTCCTTCGCGCCCTCCACGGGCGGCCAGGGCGCGCGCGGCCAGGCACGGGCGCGCGCGGGC
>NW_021226799.1:0-1676 GCF_002162155.2 Triticum dicoccoides | reverse complement strand
TGGGTGTAGACCACGACCTACCTAAACACTTAAGCCTCTAGTCCAGGTTTATCGCCTATTCAGGTTCCATCCGCAGGGAGTCCGGCCGGGGTTTCCCATACGGCCCCGAACGATGTGAACAGGGTTCCCGAGATACCTAATGGGTATTCGGTACACCCGGCCACGTACCTACCGCATCACAGCCCACCCCTACGGTCAGCGCTGTCCACGGCCTCCAGTAGGCTACAAACACCAGAAACTACTTGCAACTCCTGGACAGAGAGCTAGGGTGAATAAGAAGTCGAGCGGGGTCATATTTCAGGGCCCAATGCATGGTAGTAGCTGTATCTTAAATCACGCATACAGATCTCAGTGCTTAAGGTCGGCTTCAATGAAACAACCCACCATGTACTCCTACATGGCCTCTCATCGATACCTTTACCAAATCGTGTTCACCACACCACTCTCATTACCACATAATCATTTCACTCTAGCCCATCACCCCGATGAACCAGACCTGACACGACTCTAAGCATAGCAGGCATAGCAAGGTAGGAACAACACATACATATGGCTCAATCAACTCCTTCACATGCTAGTGGGTTTCATCTAGTTACTGTGGCAATGACAGGTCATGCAGAGGAAATGGGTTCAACTACCGTAGCACACAGCAGTTTGAATCGCGTTGTCTTAATGCAGTAAAAGAGAGCAGGAGCGAGAACATGGGATTGTATCGATATGATCAAATGGTTGGTTGCTTGCCTGATGGTTCGATGCACTGATACGGTTCTTCGTTAGGGTAATCACGGTATTCCTCGGAGACAGAACCTGCCGCAGAGAGCACCGATACACAAACATTACCAAACAGTATGCAACAATATGATGCATGCATGAGACATGGCAAAATGAGTGTATTGGGCTAATGCAATTAAAACCAGAAGGGTTTGAACAAATTTGAATCAAGGATTCAAATTTCAAATTCAAATATGGCCTTTTAAAGTGCTTTTCCTTGTTCTGCTTAAAACATCAATTTAACTTGTTTGATCATGCATGAAAAAAGTACAGATGGATAGATTGGATTTTTCTGATCATTTTTCATATATAATTTGTCCAATTTGGAGTTACAGAATAAAAGTTATGAATTTTTGAAGTTTAAATAATATTCTGGAATTTCCTGATTTAAATTAAATCCAGAAATTATAGTTATTGCGCCAGCATGACGTCATCATGACGTCAGTGGTCAACTGCGGCTGGCTGAGGTCAAACCTGACGTGTGGGGCCCACACGTCAGTGACAGGGGGTTAAACAGGGTTGAATTAATTCTAATTACTAATTAGTGGCGCTGGGGCCCACTGGTCAGTGTCAGGGGTTAACTAACAGTGGTTAGCACTAATCCTAATTAGCTACAGGGCTGGGCCCACCTGTCAGGGACTCAGGGGGGTCCTGCCGTGGTCAAGGTGGGTCAAACCCACCGGCGACGTGACGCCGGCGAGGTCCGAGACGGCGGCGCTTCGCGGGATCGCGCTACAAGGCACGGGCGAGGCCGTGCTTGGGCTCGTTGGAAAGCTCTTGCTCCCGCGCGTCGAATGGTGGCCGTGGCTGGGCCTGGGGTGGCCGGAGTCGACGGCGGCGAGCTCGGCTGCGGCCGCCGGAGTTCGGGTGCGGTCGGGATCGATGTTGCAGGGGGTTTGGGGAGG
>NW_021226798.1:0-2020 GCF_002162155.2 Triticum dicoccoides | reverse complement strand
AATCTAGGGGTGCACGTATGTGTATGTCTGTGTGCGTGTAGGAGAGAGAGAGGGGGGGGGAGGGGAAGGAGGAGACCACATACTTGCCTGGACCGAGGAATAGATGGTGAGGTCCAGAAATTCATGCTTTGGGCGATGTGATCTTGGCGAGCATCCGCAGTCACAACAATGACCATATGACCGTTCCTTCCTGCACCTCTCGTTGACGAGGCCCATCTTGCGGGGCAGCTACGCCACATGCATCACCCTGCCCTGGACCAGACCAAGTGGCACGTGCTGCAGGCAACAACAACAAGAACAAAGATGTTCATCATTCTCACTACATGTATAGTTGAGAGCGTAGAAAGAAATTTATTTTGCCATGCTAAAAGGACGTTTCTGGGTAAATTCTGTTATGAAGGACATCAAAACAAGTACACGGTTAGATATCAAACAGTGAAGAGGCATTGGATAAACAGGTTAAAAAATCCATAATGCGGTCACACTGTCACAGTGTGTCACTCAAGAATTAGAACTCCACTGCCCTATCATGCTGGTGCTTTTTCAACCAAAAATACTACATGTATCAGTGTTCTTGATCCAAACTAATTTAAAAATGCAGATGGAATCTAGTTGATCGATGGTGATAGTAACTAACTGAACATGACACCATCGCAGTACCAAAAATAGCAGCAAGACAACTGCAAGCCCCTGCTATCCTTAGCTTGGTTACGCGCTTATTCCATTGAGCTAATTTATTAATATGTGTTCAATATAGTACAAATACGAACTGCAGCTAATCAAACTAGTACTTTTTGAACCAAAAATGCAAGAAAAAAAACAGTATTCTGACCCGAACTTATTTCAAACTGTAGATGAACTGTTCATCAATGGTGACCGTAACCAAATAAACATGATGCGATAGCAGTACCAAAAATAGCACCAAGACAAGAGCAAGCTCCTGCTCTGCTTCGCTCGATAAGGCACTTACTCAATGAAGCTAATGCAATATGTGTTCGATTTAGCAGATGGGGAAGTTCCCATTTCGTCCAGCAAGGTGACAAGATAACAAACAAAGATCAAATCATATAATTTTGCTCCATAGTCGAGAGACAACATTTGATTAGTCAGAGGGCTTAGATTTCACATTTTCAATCCAACTAAGCCCTTTACTGCCAAAAGTCCTTACCATTTTGAAATAATCAATTCGGCCAGCTCATAGGGGCAAAAATCCACATGATTGTGGTGGCCAGAAGAACACCACCGGAGATCTGAACACTAAATCAACATTCAAAATTTGGCAGACCATCTCAGTGAGAGAAAGAGGGAGGGAGATCAAGGGCTCACCTGAACCAAGAAGAGATGACGACCACTGCCACGGTTGCGCAAGCCGAGGTTGTGGAAGATTAGACGACCACAAAGAATAAGCTAAATGTCCTTTATCTGAAAAGAAAAGGGGACATGATGAAGCTTAAGCAATCATAATAGCGACCAAATCAAAATTAAAACAGTAGCTATGTTTGGGAAGAGAACACAAATAAACATCTCAGGACTATAAATCAGTTATCATCCACTATACAATAGCACCTAGAAGCAACCAAGTAACTTTGGTGTGGCAGTTTTTCATCGAACTCTAAAAAACAGGAGATAAAACCAAGTGTAGTACCATATTATTGACAGTTAGAACATGGACCTAAAATATAGTGGCGTCAAATCTACAAGCAAGTGTTTTCATGTCCATCTAAGAGCATCAAATATATGCAAATGGGCCTTAGACCTTATTTGCAAGAACACGTACACATCGCCAGGGTAGGTACGCCAAACCATGAACACAACAAGAGTTTCAAACTTCCAGTTTTTGTTACAAACAGCCGGGGGCGAGTCTGCCATTCATTCACAATGGTAGCCGGCTAAGTAACTGCTGCATGATCTTGGGGAACCTGGAGAGCAATCAGCGGCGCCTTCGGCATGTCGAGGCCGGCCTGATTGGCAAGGCTGGACACAGGAGCAGCCTAAAATTGTAGCAAACCAAACATTTTTT
>NW_021226797.1:0-1127 GCF_002162155.2 Triticum dicoccoides | reverse complement strand
CCTCTTGATGGAGGTAAAACCCTACGTCCTGCTTGATTGATATTGATGATGTGGGTATTACAAGAGTAGATCTACCACGAGATCAAGGAGGCTAAACCCTAGAAGCTAGCTTATGGTATGATTGTTGTTCGTCCTACGGACTAAAGCCATCCGGTTTATATAGACACCGGAGAGGGCTAGGGTTACATAGAGTCGGTTACAATGGTAGGAGATCTATATATCCTATCGCCAAGCTTGCCTTCCACGCCAAGGAAAGTCCCATCCGGACACGGGACGGAGTCTTCAATCTTGTATCTTCATAGTCTTGGAGTCCGGCCGATGATGATAGTTCGGCTATCCGGACACCCCCTAGTCCAGGACTCCCTCAGTAGCCCCTGAACCAGGCTTCAATGACGACGAGTCCGGCGCGTATGTTGTCTTCGGCGTTTGCAAGGCGGGTTCTCCTCCATGTTCCATGTGTTAGCCGAATAGTGTCCGGTTTCTTCATAAATGTTGCGCTCCTTGGCTTCCACATCCAATAATGGCCCTCTTCCACGTGTTGTATGAATGCGAAAAGCCAGGGTATTTTTACGTCTTACCCCCCTAGCTGCGCGAATAAGCCGCCTATAAGAGAGGCGTAGATCCAGATCCGAATCACACCATCCTCCTTCCGCAAGTATCCATCGAAGCGCATCTGACAAGGATCCATTCCAACATGGATAGTCGACGCGGCTCCTCTTCTCGCGCTCCCAGTCCTCAGCCAGGAGATTGGAGGAGATGCTCAGTCCCGCATAGCGAGTTAGTGACGCTTCAAGTAGAGGGATACCTTCCCCCAGCCTTTATGGTTCCGGTTCGAGCCGGACTGGCCACCTACAAGGGTGGCAAGCAGGCGGAGAGCGTCCCCAATCCCTCCAAAGGAGAGCGGGTATGCTTCGTCCCCAACTTAATAAGGGGACTCGGATTTCCCATACATCCGTTTTTCCGGGGGCTCCTGGAGTTCTACGGACTCCAACTTCACCACCTCACACCTGCCTCCATTTTGCACATCGCGGGCTTTGTAGCTGTTTGCGAGCTGTTCTTGGGCATCGAGCCCCATTTTGCGCTGTGGAAGAGACTGTTTTGCCTCGTACCCCATTCTCACGAGGGGT
>NW_021226796.1:0-1062 GCF_002162155.2 Triticum dicoccoides | reverse complement strand
ATCGAAAGCCAGGCCGTAGTAGAACATGAGCCCCCGGACAAAGGGGTGGAGTGGAAGCCCTGTCCGCGGAGGAAATGGGAAAGGAATACCACCCTCTCATGGGGCCCAGGGGTGGGGATGAGCCGCCCCTCGTCGGGGAGCCGGTGCGCGATGTTGCTGGACAGATATCCGGTGCTACGCAGCTTCTTGATGTGCCCCTCCGTAACGGAGGAGGCCATCCACTTGCCTCCCGCTCCGGACATAGTTGGAGAAGGTTGAGGTGAGATGTGCGGACTTGGGCGCTAGAGCTCGAGTTCACGGAGATGGATAAGCAAAGGAGGAAGAAGGCGTAGGTAAAAGGGTGGATCTTTATCCCCCTATATGGGCGGACGAAACCATGCGTCCCCACCGGCCTGATAAAACTCGCTTATCTCCCAAGCGCCGCAATCAATGGCGCGGTTGGGTTACCCACGTCCGTATTGATGGGAATCCCGGAATAAGGGGAACACAATCTCTGCTTCGACAAGACGTGCCAAGGAAACCGCTTCGCTAAACACGCTGAGGTGGTATAACAAAAACGATTCGAGTAAAGGCTTGGTTGTGGTGTGATGTCACGCCACAAAATACGTCTGCAGGTTGAACTTGTGTAAATATTATCCTCTCTATAGTGGTATGTGGAATTTATTTTGCAGAGCCGGACACTATCCTGGTGTTCACAATCTTCTGTAAATGATTCGGAGGAGGAACCCGCCTTGCAATGCCGAATACAATATGCACGCCGGACTCGTCGTCATTGAAGCCTGGTTCAGGGGCTACTGAGGGAGTCCTGGACTAGGGGGTGTCTGGATAGCCGAACTATCATCATCGGCCGGACTCCAAGACTATGAAGATACAAGATTGAAGACATCGTCCCGTGTCCGGATGGGACTTTCCTTGGCGTGGAAGGCAAGCTTGGTGATACGGATATGTAGATCTCCTACCATTGTAACGGACTCTGTGTAACCCTAGCCCTCTCCGGTGTCTATATAAACCGGATGGTTTTAGTCCATAGGATGAACAACAATCATACCATAGGCTAGCTTC
>NW_021226795.1:0-1563 GCF_002162155.2 Triticum dicoccoides | reverse complement strand
GGATAGCTTTTTGCTTGGCGACTATCGCCGTATTTGTCTGCGATCTTGAGTACTTTGCTCCATCTCATTCTGAGTACGTCTTCCGCTGTTTTGAGCTTCCGCTTCTGCTTCTTCAGACTTCGTGCAGTGGTGACGAGCCTTTTGTGGAGGTTCTTCTGCTCCAACGATGTGTCGGCGTGAGATCGTTCGGACTGTTGTTTTCGCCAGGGACGGATTGCTTATCCAATTCATCCTGTTCGGATGGTTGTTTAGGGGCATGTTCGTCGTCCACCGGTTCGCCCTGCTCTATGGCTGGGTCTGTATGGGTGCTGTCGTTGTCGAGGCGGGACTTTGATCGGCGTTTACGTCGCCGTTTTGACTGTTTTTTGAGGGAATTATCCTTCGCAGCGTCCCGTTGTTCCTCGTTATCGCTTCTTTTAGGTGTATCCACCATATATACATCGTGAGTTGATGTGGCCTTCCAGTGCCCTGTAGGCACTGGTTCTTGGTCGTCTCCGGCGTCGTCGTCCATACCGTCGATGTCTTCGGAGTCGAAGTCTAGCATATCGGTTAAGTCATCGACAGTGGCTATAAAGTGGGTGGTGGGTGAGCTTTGAATTTCTTCGTCGTCCGCATCCCAACCGTTCTGACCATAATCCGGCCAGGGCTCTCCTGATAAAGAGAGACACTTCAGCGAATTCAGGATGTCGCCAAAAGGCGAGTGCTGAAAGATGTCCGCAGCGGTGAACTCCATGATCGGCGCCCAATCGGATTTGATTGGCAGGGGTGCGGAAGGCTCGGGGTCCGGAGAGGAGTCCGGCACCTTGGAGTCACGAGCTTCACAAGGGACAAGGTCGGTATTCGGCTCTATCGCCATAGAGGTAGCAGCCTCCGAGGCGGTGTCCAGCCACCCATCCTCGAACGGCGCAGTCAGCTCCGAGCTAAGGGTCGGAGCGGACTCTTGTGCGGCCTCCAGGTAACTGTCCGGCGGCAGAGCTAAATCATGCCCATCGTGACAGTGCGGCGCGCTCGGCTGTGGCTCGAATCCGTCGAAGATCAAGTCTCCGCGGATGTCGGCCGTATAGTTCAAACTTCCAAATCTGACCTGATGGCCAGGGGCGTAGCTTTCGATTTGCTCCAGATGGCCAAGTGAATTGGCCCGCAGTGCAAAGCCGCCGAATATGAAGATCTGTCCGGGGAGAAAAGTCTCGCCCTGGACCGCGTCGTTGTTGATGATCGAAGGAGCCATCGGGCCTATGGGTGGCGACACAGAGGAACTCTCAATGAAAGCACCAATGTCGGTGTCAAAATCGGTGGATCTCGGGTAGGGGGTCCCGAACTGTGCGTCTAGGCGGATGGTAACAGGAGACAAGGGACACGATGTTTTTACCCAGGTTCGGGCCCTCTCGGTGGAGGTAAAACCCTACTCCTGCTTGATTAATATTGATGATATGGGTAGTACAAGAGTAGATCTACCACGAGATCAAGGAGGCTAAACCCTAGAAGCTAGCCTATGGTATGATTGTTGTTTGTCCTACGGACTAAAACCCTCCGGTTTATATAGACACCGGAGAGGGCTAGGGT
>NW_021226794.1:0-1983 GCF_002162155.2 Triticum dicoccoides | reverse complement strand
TGCCTATTGTGTAATCGTGCTAGCGTCTCTCTAGTATTGTGCAACAAGAGCATTTTCGTGGATTCCACATTTTTGCTCACTTTTGGTTTGCACAATCCCATTTATCTATTTGCGGGTGTGTTTCCGTGTACCCCTACATGTTTGGTCTACTTGTTGCATTTGCAAATTTGTGAATCTTTTCCAACATTATTGAATCTTGCTTTCAATCGCATCAAATTTTGTGCCACCATCCTAACCAAGCTCCACCATAAGCTTTTACTTGTGTAGGTGTGAGAACCGACAAGAATTGGTACCAATAGTGCTATTTCATTGTCCGCATTTGAGTGAACTTGATTCATCATCAACATTGGTCAAAGGTACATTGGTATAAGTTCTTCTCCTTCTACCACTCACATTTTTCTTGAAATGATGGATAGGCCAAGTACTTCTACCAACCCACTCTTCATCGAGCAAGACGACGACATGTCATCATACGTCACCAAGAGCCACCTCTTTGGTGCACAACGAGCGTTGCATCAAGAGCATCAAGCAATGAAATCGCATCGACAACCTTGCTACCGACTTGCGACTCTCCGAGGAACGTACAGGAGACTACTTCGACAACATGCTCGATGCTCACAAGAAAGAGAACGATGCAAGAATGGACGAGATCCGCGCCTTGTTGGTGAACCGGCCTCCTTCTACGTCGTCATACTCAAGACGGAGCCACTCAAGTCGACACTCCGACGACTCCTTCTCCAGCTCAAGTACACCGTTATCGAACACTCTTCGACGAGCCGCGCGTCAAGACCGTCATGCATCTCGCAACCCGCTACACATCAAGCATTCACAAGAGCAAGCCGATAAGGAAGTCCCTCGTCCTCAATCAAACCAAGTCACTTTTGCTCAAGCTCAAGAACGACAAGGACTACGGTGCCAAGAGGAAGAACGAGCGCGTCTACACCAAGAGCAACAAGACGCCGAGGCTCAACGTCTTCAACAACAACAATGAGAAGCACAAGCTCTTGAGGCGGAACGTGCCCTTCAAGAATCAAGTCCAGCCATCGCCAACCACAATCGCGAATGGCGTAATCAAGAGGAAGCCCTTAGAGAAGAAATCCAGGAGAGGAACTACCATCCACGTGTCCAACGTCAAGCTCCACAAGCTCCGTCACAAGCTCGTCAAGCTCCACCTCAACCTCAAGTTCAACAAGAGCAAGTTGATCATGGACTTTGATAGAGGCGGGGTGTCCCGATCTTTCGATGAGATGATACTACCGATTTGGTGGAGACGACTTTGACGATCCGACTACAAACGTGCACGACGTTGCGCCTTAGCAATCGCTAAACCAATCTCCTGAGGTTATTGACCACGCCGGAGCACGATCAACCTGACCACGAAGGTCTATTCCTGCAAGCAATCGAAGAACGAGCAAGAATATGATAAAAGCAATCTGAATATTGCGAATATATATGAAGTATTGATAAAGGTGGGGATCCGTAAGCGGTCTTGGTCTGGTCGTTGGACACAAACGAAGTACACGAAGTTGCAATGGCTAACTTTTAACTAAACAAATCCCCAAAGAAAAAGCTACTGGATGGATCTACTTATATAGGATCAAGGGGTGGCGGCCAAGGAGATGGGAGGACGTCCCAAGGCAGCCTAAAACTAACCCTAGGTCGTACAAGGCTCATGGGCCCAAGTGGAGGTGATGTAACACCTTTGGACTTGTAGTTTGACTCGGATTCTGCTGCAGCATCAGATTGTTTCGTCCACAACTCAACGCTCCGGACGAATTTGAAGGTGATTCCAATTGCGTTGGAAAGTGCACGAAATCTAGTTTCCAACAAAAAAAGAATCACCCAATTCGGAGTCCGTATGAAAAACTTGTGTGCGTTTTGAGTCAGGTATGTCTGTGCAGTCCGAATCTGAATCCAGAACGTGAGAGACTTGGACTCTATCTTCTCTTGGGCCAAAAGTGACGTGAGAGAACTTTTTGGACA
>NW_021226793.1:0-881 GCF_002162155.2 Triticum dicoccoides | reverse complement strand
GCCCGAAGAGGGGAACGGCGACGTGGCGGCGATGCAGGGCTTCCGGGGAGCTGTGGAGCGGTGGGGAGGAAGAGGGAGTCGTGGCGGAGCTCCTGAGCTGGTCGGGGGAGCGAGGGGTGGTCGGAGACAGCGGCTAAGGCGAACGGCGGCGACGGTGGTGTTTGGCCGGGCGAGAGAGAGAGCGAGGGAGAGGAGGGGAGAGCCGGGGGAGAGTGAGAGAGAGCAGGGGGGAGGGCGTGGCGTCGTCCAGGGACACCGAGGCGAGGAGGGGAGGGCAGGCAGGCAGGCGAGCAGGTGGCGTGGCGCGGTGGCGCGCGCGCGCGCCGGCCACACTCCCCTCCCTCTGTCGGGACGAAGACGACAGAGGAGGGAGGTGGGCTGGGCCGGCTGCCGGCTGGGCCAGCCAGCTGGCTGGGCCGCACAGTGGAGGAGCCCAGGTAAGCTCCTCATGTTATATATTTTTCTGTTTTTTAATTTCTGACATTTGTTTTGATTTAAATAATATATTAAATCATTTATTTAACTTATGCCAATTTTTGCAGGAGCTATTTATATTATTTCAGAGCTCTTTTATAATTGGCATAATATTTGGGCATATATTAATATATATAATTAATATATTTCCAATGCAAATATTTATGCATTAATTCCAAATGCCCAAAATAAATGTCCATGATCCACTAAAAATATTGGTTTGATTTTTATCTCTGTCCAATATTTTCAGAGAGCAACATGAGCATTTTCTGGGACCCTTTTGGAGAAATTTTTATTTGGGTCATTTTCAAAATGGTTCTGAGGGTTTCACAGATCCCCATTTCAAGTTTCTGATGAAGAGTAAACATGATGCAACACTCTAATGCATGACTAGCTAGGGTGTGACA
>NW_021226792.1:0-2537 GCF_002162155.2 Triticum dicoccoides | reverse complement strand
TTCAAGTATCCCTTTATGCTATCCAGAAATTCTATATCATTTCCAATCAGTAATATGTCATCCACATATAATATCAGAAATGCTACAGAGCTCCCACTCACTTTCTTGTAAATACAGGCTTCTCCGAAAGTCTGTATAAAACCAAATGCTTTGATCACACTATCAAAACGTTTATTCCAACTCCGAGAGGCTTGCACCAGTCCATAAATGGATCGCTGGAGCTTGCACACTTTGTTAGCTCCCTTTGGATCGACAAAACCTTCTGGTTGCATCATATACAACTCTTCTTCCAGAAATCCATTCAGGAATGCAGTTTTGACATCCATTTGCCAAATTTCATAATCATAAAATGCGACAATTGCTAACATGATTCGGACGGACTTAAGCATCGCTACGGGTGAGAAGATCTCATCGTAGTCAATTCCTTGAACTTGCCGAAAACCTTTTGCAACAAGTCGAGCTTTGTAGACAGTAACATTACCATCAGCGTCAGTCTTCTTCTTAAAAATCCATTTATTCTCAATTGCTTGCCGATCATCGGGCAAGTCAACCAAAGTCCATACTTTGTTCTCATACATGGATCCCATCTCAGATTTCATGGCTTCAAGCCACTTTACGGAATCTGGGCTCACCATCGCTTCTTCATAGTTCGTAGGTTCATCATGATCTAGTAGCATGACCTCCCGAACAGGATTACCGTACCACTCTGGTGTGGATCTTACTCTGGTTGATCTACGCGGTTCAGTAGTATCTTGATCTGAAGTTTCATGATCATTATCATTGGCTTCCTCACTAACTGGTGTAGGTGTCACTGAAACAGTTTTCTGTGATGAACTACTTTCCAGTAAGGGAGCAGGTACAGTTACCTCGTCAAGTTCTACTTTCCTCCCACTCACTTCTTTCGAGAGAAACTCCTTCTCTAGAAATGATCCATTCTTAGCAACGAATGTTTTGCCTTCGGATCTGTGATAGAAGGTGTACCCAATAGTTTCCTTTGGGTATCCTATGAAGACACATTTCTCCGATTTGGGTTCGAGCTTATCAGGTTGAAGCTTTTTCACATAAGCATCGCAGCCCCAAACTTTAAGAAACGACAACTTTGGTTTCTTGCCAAACCACAGTTCATAAGGCGTCGTCTCAACGGATTTTGATGGTGCCCTATTTAACGTGAATGTGGCCGTCTCTAAAGCATATCCCCAAAATGATAGCGGTAAATCAGTAAGAGACATCATAGATCGCACCATATCTAGTAAAGTACGATTACGACGTTCGGACACACCATTACGCTGTGGTGTTCCGGGTGGCGTGAGTTGCGAAACTATTCCACAGTTTTTCAAATGTACACCAAACTCGTAACTGAAATATTCTCCTCCACGATCAGATCGTAGAAACTTTATTTTCTTGTTACGATGATTTTCAACTTCACTCTGAAATTCTTTGAACTTTTCAAATGTTTCAGACTTATGTTTCATTAAGTAAATATACCCATATCTGCTTAAATCATCTGTGAAGGTGAGAAAATAACGATATCCGCCACGAGCCTCAATATTCATCGGGCCACATACATCGGTATGTATGATTTCCAACAAATCTGTTGCTCTCTCCATAGTACCGGAGAACGGTGTTTTAGTCATCTTGCCCAAGAGGCACGGTTCGCAAGTACCAAGTGATTCATAATCAAGTGGTTCCAAAAGTCCATCGGTATGGAGTTTCTTCATGCGCTTTATTCCGATATGACCTAAACGACAGTGCCACAAATAAGTTGCACTTTCATTATCAACTCTGCATCTTTTGGCTTCAATATTATGAATATGTGTATTACTACTATCGAGATTCAATAAAAATAGACCACTCTTCAAGGGTGCATGACCATAAAAGATATTACTCATATAAATAGAACAACCATTATTCTCTGATTTAAATGAATAACCGTCTCGCATTAAACAAGATCCAGATATAATGTTCATGCTCAACGCTGGCACCAAATAACAATTACTTAGGTCTAATATTAATCCCGAAGGTAGATGTAGAGGTAGCGTGCCGACTGCGATCACATCGACTTTGGAACCGTCTCCCACGCGCATCGTCACCTCGTCCTTTGCCAGTGCCCGCTTATTCTGTAGTCCCTGTTTTGAGTTGCAAATATTAGCAACAGAACCAGTATCAAATACCCAGGTGCTACTGCGAGCTCTAGTAAGGTACACATCAATAACATGTATATCACATATACCTTTGTTCACCTTGCCATCCTTCTTATCCGCCAAATACTTGGGGCAGTTCCGCTTCCAGTGACCAGTCTGCTTGCAGTAGAAGCACTCAGTTTCAGGCTTAGGTCCAGACTTGGGTTTCTTCTCTTGAGCAGCAACTTGCTTGCCGTTCTTCTTGAAGTTCCCCTTTTTCTTCCCTTTGCCCTTTTTCTTGAAACTAGTGGTCTTGTTAACCATCAACACTTGATGCTCCTTCTTGATTTCTACCTCCGCAGCTTTCAGCATTGCGAAGAGCTCGGGAATAGTCTTGTTCATCCCTTGCATATTATA
>NW_021226791.1:0-424 GCF_002162155.2 Triticum dicoccoides | reverse complement strand
AGAAAGTGCCTGTGGAAGTAGTTGACCACTTCATTCGTATGGCTCAACCACCAGCTCCTAAGCCTGTTGACACAGACTATGAGTGCCACATCAGGAAGTTACATCGACAACGTCTACAGAAGGAGGCAAGCTCGAGCTCGAGCAAACAACAAGCAGTTGTCGAAATATGCGGGAAAACCGTTGCCCAGCTGGGAGAACAGGCGGCGCAATTGATCCCCCCGCTTGTTGTGCCGCCAACAACACGTGACAGTACGCGCGCCCAATATTATTGTGGCCAAACAGTTTACGTTCCCGAGGTGGGCGATGTGGTAATAACCCAGGAGCATATAATGCAGGCTGAAGAACTCAAGATCACTGTTGGACAACTCCTCGAGATCGAGGACATGCCTGTGATTACAGAGGAGGAAATAAAAGGGAAATATGT
>NW_021226790.1:0-3540 GCF_002162155.2 Triticum dicoccoides | reverse complement strand
GAGGAAGTCGGCCAGTGCTTGTGACTTGATGGCGGTGCGGGGCTGGTAGTAGATGGTGTAGGGAGCCAGCTCTATGGACCATTTATCCACTCGGCCAGAAGCATCTCGACTTCCAATAATCTCGACAAGTGGGGCCGTGCAGACCACAGTGATTGGATGCTCTTGAAAGTAAGGCTTCAACTTCTTGGCGGCAAAGTGCACGCCATAGCACATCTTCTGGTAGTGGGGGTAGTTCTGCTTGGAGGTCGACAACACTTCGCTCCGGTAATATACCGGTCTCTGGACAGGTAGTGCCTTGCCTTCCTCCTTGCGTTCCACCACAATGACTGTGCTGCCTACCCGGCTGGTAGCGGCGATGTATAGGAGCATGGACTCCTTAGGAGTCGGAGCCGCTAGAACGGGTGGAGTAGTCAACATCTTCTTCAACTGAAGAAAGGCTTCGTCCGCCTTGTGGTTCCACTCGAAAAAAGTGGTCTTCTTCATGAGCTGGTATAGGGGAGAGCTTTCTCGCCCAGCCGACTGATGAATCGGCTGATGGACGCCAAGAAGCCAGTGACTTTTGCACGTCCAGCAGTCAGCTGGGTACCTCCATCCTCTCGATGGCCTTGATCTTTACAGGGTTGCACTCTATGCCGCGTTCAGAGACCAGGAAGCCAAGGAGTTGGTCGGCTGGTACTCCGAAGACGCACTTCTCAGGGTTGAGCTTGATCTAGAATCGGTGCAGGTTCTCAAAGGTCTCCTAGAGGTCTTCCAGCAGTGTTCCACGCTTCTCCGTCTTCACCACCACATCGTCCACGTAGACGTGGGCGTTTCTGCCAAGTTGCTTGAGGAGCCACTTCTGCATGCAACGCTGAAAGGTGGCACCGGCATTCCTCAAGCCGAACATCATGGTTAGGTAGCAGAAGGCTCAAAATGGTGTGATGAAGGCGGTCTTCAGTCTGTCAGCCAGGTTCAGCTTGATCTGGTGATATCCTGAATATGCATCCAAGAAACTCAGCAGCTCGCATTCGGTTGTGGAGTCTATCACCTGATCGATTCTTGGCAAAGCAAACGGGTCCTTGGGGCAAGCCTTGTTGAGGCTTGTGTAGTCAATACACATTCGCCACTGCTTGTTCTTCTTCAGTACCAAGACCTGGTTGGCTAGCCACTCTGGAAAGAACACTTCCATAATGAAGTCGGCTGCTAGGAGTCGGGCTATCTCTTCTCCGACAACTCTTTTCTTTTCTTCTGATAAGCGACGCAAGGGCTGCCTGACTGGCTTTGCATCAGATCGGACATGTAACTTGTGCTCGGCGAATTCCATCGGTACACCTCGCATGTCTTTGGGGGACCATGCGAAGATGTCCCGATTCTCACGGAGGAAATCGACGAGCTCGCCTTCCTATTTGCTGTCGAGGTTTGCTCCTACGACAGCGTACCTCTCTGGGTGCTCCGGATCCAAGGGTATCTTCTTTGTCTCTTTGGCTGACTTGAACGAACCCTCAGCCTCCGACTCCTTGGGGTTAGGCGACACCTCTAGCTGCTTGCGGCCATCGCCACAACCCTATCAAGGAGACGCTTCTCGGCCGCGATCACCAGGGACTCGGCCAACCGACTACTCTCAGCCGCACAGGCAGATGACTTCCGGTAGTCGCCGGCTACGGTCAGAATCCCCTTGGAACTAGGCATCTTCATCTTGAGGTAGGCATAGTGGGGGACCGCCATGAACTTGCCCAGGGCGGGTCGGCCAAGTAATGCATGGTATGGGCTCTCGAGATCCACCACCTCAAACCAAACTGACTCTCAGCGGAAGTGATCTTTGTATCCAAAGAGGACGTCCATCAGGATCTTGCCGATTGGTGAGCAGGAAAGGCCAGGAACAATGCCGTGGAACACAGTCCGGCTGTTCTGAAGCTGTCTTTGCTTGATTCCTAACTTCTCCATGGTGTCCTTGTACAAGATGTTGATGATGCTGCCTCCGTCTATCAGAACTCACGAGAAACGAGCAGCTCGTCTATCCGTGGCAAAGGTGGCATCCAAGACCAAGGCATAAGAGCCCGGACTCAGCATCACCTTTGGGTGATCAACCCTGCTCCAGCTGATAGGCTTCTCGGACCAGTGCATGAATTCTGGTGTCTCTGATGCTACTGCATTCACCTCTTCCTGCTGCAGCCGCCTGCTGTGTTGATCATCAGCCACGCTGGTAAATATCACGTAAGCTCCGTGCTCTTCGGGGTACTCGTCTTGTACCGCGCCGACTGGCCTGACAGCCGGCTGCTGGGGCGGAGGTTGCTGCCCGGCATGCGGGGGAGGCAGGAGGTCGTCTCCTTTGGCGATCCTGGTGAGCCAGTGGCACTTTTGGGTGGTGTGATTCGATGGCTTCGTGCCGCTATGGAACTTGCAAGGACCATCCAAAGTCTGCTCGTATGAGAAAGCCGACAACCAGTTGGGCTTGCCGCCTTTCTGTCGCTTGGGTGGAGGCTGCCCATCCGGCTACTGGTCTTCGACTGTCGTCACCTGCCGGCTGCTGGAAGCCAGCTGCGGGGCCTTGCGCTTGTGGTCGCTCTGCTATTGTCGCCGACTGGCGTCTCCAGCCGGAGTTCTAGGAGCCCGAGGGGCCACTTTGCCAGTCGCACTAACTAGAATCTCCGCCTTCATGGAGGAGTCGGCCATGGCATACTTGTCTGCTATGATCAGCAGCTCGTCGAGGGTTTCTGGCTCGTCGCAGAGGAGCTTGTGCTTGAGGAGGGTGCCTTCTCTGCACCTCGCGATGAAGTACTCGATAGCATGTACCTCGTGCACGCCCTCACAAGAGTTCCGGAGCTCGGCCCATCGCTTGAGGTAGTCGCGAATCGACTCGTTGGGGCCTTGCACGCACAAGGAAAGCTGACGAGGCTTGGGAGGACGCTTGTACGTGCTTGTGAAGTTGTGGACGAATGCATCGGTGAAGTCGACCCAGCTGTTGATGCTGCGGGGCTTCAGGCTGTTCAGCCATGTCCGGGCCGTGCCCTGGAGCATGAGTGGAACGTATTTCACGGCAACACGCTTGTTGCCGTTCGCTATGCTGACGGCTATGGAGTAGTCAACCAGCCAGTCCTCCAGCTTCACGGAGCCGGTGTACTTGGGTGTGTCTCTTGGGAGCGTGAACCCTTTGGGAAAGGGCTCGTCTCGAATGCAGAGCCCGAAACAAGGCGGACCCAACTCATCTTCTTCTTCCAGCGCCAGGGATCGGTGAAGTCGGTCGATCCGGTGGCGGGCGTCGTTTTCTCCGATTCCCTCTCGGTGGCCAAGGCGGTCGCCGAGAGTCGGATGGTCAACAGGCGGCGGGGAGACTCGCCTTTCCTTGCGAGGAGGAGGAGGCGGACAGTCGTCCCGTCGTTCCACTGCTCTCGAGTGGCCATCTTGGTCGCGCTCTATGGTAATGCGAGTCCGGCTGTGGCTGACAGCCGTATCCTTGTCTTTCCTTCCTCGGGCGCCGCCAGTCGGTGTCCGAGATGTCGCGCCTTGATCTTGGTGTGGAGGCGGTCATCGTTTTGTCGCTGCAGCGCCTCCGTGCGGCAG
>NW_021226789.1:0-1840 GCF_002162155.2 Triticum dicoccoides | reverse complement strand
AGCAAGGATGATTGTGGCATACTAACAAACAACGACATGAATAATACAAGACTCTCCAAGCAAAACACATATCATGTTGGTGAATAAAAATATAGCTCCAAGTAAATTACCGATGGAAGTGGACGAAAAGAGGGGATGCCTTCCAGGGCATCCCCAAGCTTTGACTTTTTGGTGTCCTTGGATTATCTTGGGGGTGCCATGGGCATCCCCAAGCTTAGGCTCTTTCCACTCCTTGTTCCATGATCCATCAAAATAATTCACCCAAAACTTGAAAACTTCACAACACAAAACTCAAGATAGAAAACTCGTGAGCTCCGTTAGTGAAAGAAAACAAAAGACCACTTTAAGGTACTGTAATGAACTCATTCTTTATTTATATTGGTGTTAAACCTACTGTATTCCAACTTCCATATGGATTATAAACTATTTTACTAGCCATAGATTCATCAAAATAAGCAAACAACACACGAAAAACAGAATTTGTCAAAGACAGAACAGTCTGTAGTAATCTGTAGCTAGCGCAAAATATGGAACCCCGAAAATTCTAAAATAAATTGCTGGATGTGAGGAATTTATCTTTAATCATCTGCAAAAAGATTAACTAAATATCACTCTTCAAATAAAAATGACAGCACTTCTCGGGAGTTCTAAAGTTTCTGTTTTTTACAGCAGGTTCAACAAGACTTTCCCCATGTCTTCCCAACGGTTCTACTTGGCACAAACACTAATTAAACACAAAAACACAACCAAAACAGAGGCTAAATAATTTATTTATTACTAAACAGGAGCAAATAGCAAGGAATACAAATAAAATTGGGTTGCCTCCCAACAAGCGCTATCGTTTAATGCCCCTAGCTAGGCATAACGAGTAAGAATAGATCTAGGTATTGCCATCTTTGGTAGGTAATCCATAAGTGGCTCTCATGATAGTTTCATATGGTAATTTTATTTTCTTTCTTGGAAAGTGTTAGATGCCCTTTTTTAATGGAAATTGAAATCTAATATTCCCTTCCTTCATATCAATAATCGCACCAACCGTTCTAAGGAAAGGTCTACCAAGAATAATAGGGCAAGAAGGATTGCAATCTATATAAAGAACAATGAAATCTATGGGCACATAATTCCTATTTGCAACAATAAGAACAACATTAATTCTTCCCATAGGTTTCTTAATAGTGGAATCCGCAAGATGCAAGTTTAGAGAGCAATCATCAAAATTACGGAAATCTAGTAAATCAGACAAAGTCTTGGGAATAGTAGAGACACTAGCACCCAAATCACACAAAGCATAAAACTCATGATCTTTAATTTTAATTTTAGTAGTTGGTTCCCACTCATCATAGAGTTTTCTAGGGATAGAAACTTTCAACTCAAGTTTTCCTTCATAAGATTGCATCAAGGCATCAACAATATGTTCGGTGAAGGCTTTATTTCGACTATAAGCATGTGGAGAATTTAGCACGGATTGTAACAAGGAAATACAATCAATCAAAGAGCAGTTTTCATAATTAAATTCCTTGAAATCCAATATAGTGGGTTTAGCAACATCTAGATTTTTATTTCTTTCCATCCCACTTTCATCAATTTCATCATTAAGATCTAAACACTCCGAATTTTTAGAACGCCTTCTAGGTAAAGGAAGATCATATTCAGTTTCATCAAGATTCATATTGCAAAATAAAGATTTAATAGGATACACATCAATAACTTTTAGATCTTCATCTTTATTTTCATAAGAATTAGAAGAACACGCTTTAATAAAGGCATCTTTGGAAGCACGCATCCTAGCGGTTCTTTCTTTACACTCATCAATTGAAATTCTCGTGGCTTTTAGAGACTC
>NW_021226788.1:6199-32025 GCF_002162155.2 Triticum dicoccoides | reverse complement strand
GTCATCAAGACTCTTTTCTGGCGCCGTTGCCGGGGAGCGTAGCGCTCTTGGTGAGTGGAACTTGGTAAGGAAACATTTATATAGTGTGCTGAAATTTTCTGTTACTTGTCACTATGGAAACTAATCCTTCGAGTGGCTTGTTTAGGGTATCTTCACCCCAATCAGAAGAGCAAAGAGATGCTCCTCAACCTACTGAACCTTATGAAAATATTCACTTTGAGATTCCTTCGGGTATGATAGAAAAACTGCTAGCTAATCCTTTTGCAGGAGACGGAACATTGCATCCCGACTTACACCTTATCTTTGTGGATGAGGTTTGTGGATTATTTAAGCTTGCAGGTATTCCCGATGATGTTGTCAAAAGGAAGGTCTTCCCTTTATCTTTGAAGGGAGATGCAATGACATGGTATAGGCTATGTGATGATATGAGATTTTGGAATTATAAGCGATTGAAGTTGGAATTTCACCAGAAGTTCTATCCTATGCATCTTGTTCATCGTGATCGTAATTACATATATAATTTCTGGCCTCGCAGAGGAGAAATCATCGCTCAAGCTTGGGGGAGGCTTAAGTCAATGTTGTATTCATGCCCCAATCATGAGCTCTCTCGGGAAATGATTATTCAGAATTTTATGCTCGGCTTTCTCTTGATAATCGCAACTTGCTCGATACTTCGTGCGCTGGTTCCTATATGCTGAAGACTATTGATTTCAAATGGGACTTATTGGAAAGAATTAAACGCAACTCTGAAGATTGGGGTTCCGACGATGGTAAGGAGTCAGGTATGACACCTAAGTTTGATTGTGTTAAATCTGTTATGGATACCGATGCTTTCCGTGGATTTAGCTCTAAGTATGGACTTGACTCTGAGATAGTAGCTACTTTTTGTGAAACTTTTGCTACTCACGTTCATCTCCCTAAAGAGAAGTGGTTTAAATATAATCCTCCTGTTGAAGTGAAAGTAGTTGCACCTATTACAGTCGAAGAGAAGACTATTACATTTAGTGATCCTATTATTCCTGCTGCTTATGTTGAAAAACCTCATTTTCCTATTAGGATAAAAGATCATGTTAAAGCTTCGACTGTTGTTCGCAAGAGTAATACTAGGACTTATACACCTCCTGAGCAAATTAATGTTGAACCTGGTATTGCTATGATTAAAGATCTCTTGGATGAGGATTTAGATGGGCATGTTATCTCTTTCTTGGGTGAAACTGCTAATATTGCTAGACCCGATACTAAAACACGTAGACCTGTTGTAGGCACACCTGTTATTTCTGTTAAAATAGGAGATCATTGTTACCATGGCTTATGTGATATGGGTGCTAGTGCTAATGCGATACCTTATGATCTTTATAAAGAAATTATGCACGATATTGCACCAGTTAAATTAGAAGATATTGATGTTACTATTAAGCTTGCCAATAGGGACACCATTAAACCTATTGGGATTGTTAGAGATGTTGAAGTCTTTTGTGGGAAGATTAAATACCCTGCTGATTTTCTTGTTCTTGGTTCCCCACAAGATGATTTTTGTCCCATTATTTTTGGTAGACCCTTCTTGAATACTGCTAGTGCTAAGATTGATTGTAAAAAGAATATTGTCACTGTTGGCTTAGATGGTATGTCTCATGAGTTTAATTTCGCTAAGTTTAGTAGACAACATCGTGAAAAGGAACCATCTAGTAAGGATGAAATTATTGGTCTTGCTTCCATTGCTGTTCCTCCAACTGATCCGTTAGAACAATATTTGCTAGACCATGAAAACGATATGTTTATGAAGGAAAGGGAAGAAATAGATGAAGTGTTCCTTAAACAAGAACCTATGCTGAAACATAATCTTCCCGTTGAAATTCTTGGGGATCCCCCTCCACCCAAGGGTGATCCCGTGTTTGAACTCAAACCATTACCTGATAATCTTAAGTATGCTTATCTTGATGAGAAAGAAATATATCCTGTTATTATTAGTGCTAAACTTTCAGAGGAAGAAGAAGAAAGATTATTGAAAACTCTGAAGAAGCACCGAGCTGCTATTGGATATACCCTGGATGATCTTAAGGGCATTAGTCCCACATTATGTCAACACAAAATTTTAGTGGAGAAAGAGGCCAAACCAGTTAGAGATCCTCAAAGACGATTAAATCCCAAAATGAAGGATGTGGTAAGAAAGGAGATACTAAAACTCCTTGAGGCAGGTATTATTTATCCCGTTGCTGATAGTGAATGGGTAAGCCCTGTCCATTGTGTCCCTAAAAAGGGAGGTATTACCGTTGTTCCTAATGATAAAGATGAATTGATCCCGCAAAGAATTATTACAGGCTATAGGATGGTAATTGATTTCCGTAAGTTAAATAAAGCTACTAAGAAAGATCATTACCCTTTACATTTTATTGATCAAATGCTAGAAAGGCTATCCAAACACACACATTTTTGCTTTCTAGATGGTTATTCTGGCTTCTCTTAGATACCTGTATCAGCGGGGGATCAATCTAAAACTACTTTTACATTCCCTTTTGGTACTTTTGCTTATAGACGTATGCCTTTTGGTTTATGTAATGCACCTGCTACCTTTCAAAGATGCATGATGGCTATATTTTTTGATTTTTCTGAAAAGATTTGTGAGGTATTCATGGATGACTTCTCCGTCCATGGATCCTCTTTTGATGATTGTTTGAGCAACCTTGATCGAGTTTTGCAGAGATGCGAAGACACTAGTCTTGTCCTGAATTTGGAAAAGTGTCACTTTATGGTTAATGAAGGCATTGTCTTGGGGCACAAGATCTTCGAGAGAGGTATTGAAGTTGATAAAGCCAAAGTTGATGCTATTGAAAAGATGCCATGTCCCAAAGACATAAAAGGTATAGGAAGTTTCCTTGGTCATGCCGGTTTTTATAGGAGGTTCATTAAGGACTTTTCTAAAATCTCTAGGCCTCTGACTAACTTATTGCAAAAACATATTCCTTTTGTCTTTGATGATGATTGTGTAGAAGCATTTGAAACACTTAAGAAAGCTTTGATCACTACACCTATTGTTCAGCAACCTGATTGGAATTTACCTTTTGAAATTATGTGCGATGCTAGTGATTATGCTGTTGGGGCTGTTTTAGGGCAAAGAGTCGATAAGAAATTGAATGTTATCCATTATGCTAGCAAGACTCTTGATACTGCCCAGAGAAATTATGCTACCACTGAAAAAGAATTCTTAGCAGTTGTGTTTGCATGTGATAAGTTTAGACCTTATATTGTTGATTCCAAAGTTACTATTCACACTGATCATGCTGCTATTAAATATCTTATGGAAAAGAAAGATGCTAAGCCTAGACTCATTAGATGGGTTCTCTTGCTCGAAGAATTTGACTTGCATATTGTTGATAGAAAAGGAGCTGAGAACCCCGTTGCAGACAACTTGTCTAGGCTAGAAAATGTTCTTGATGACCCACTGCCTATTAATGATAGCTTTCCTGATGAACAATTAGCGGTCGTCAATGTTTCTCGTACTGCTCCTTGGTATGCTGACTATGCTAATTACATTGTTGCTAAATATATACCGCCTAGTTTCACATACCAGCAAAAGAAAAAGTTCTTTTATGATTTAAGACATTACTTCTGGGATGACCCACATCTTTATAAAGAAGGAGTAGATGGTATTATTAGACGTTGTGTGCCTGAGCATGAACAGGAACAAATCCTACGCAAGTGTCACTCTGAATCCTATGGAGGACACCACGCTGGGGATAGAACTGCACACAAGGTACTATAGTCTGGTTTTTATTGGCCTACTCTTTTCAAAGATGCTCGGAAGTTTGTCGTATCTTGTGATGAATGTCAAAGAATAGGTAACATCAGTAGACGTCAAGAAATGCCTATGAAATATTCTCTTGTTATTGAACCGTTTCATGTTTGGGGCTTTGATTATATGGGACCTTTTCCTGCCTCCAATGGTTATACACATATTTTAGTTGTTGTTTGATTACGTTACTAAGTGGGTAGAAGCTATTCCAACTAGTAGTGCTGATCATAACACTTCTATTAAAATGCTTAAAGAAGTTATTTTTCCGAGGTTTGGAGTCCCAAGATATCTTATGGCTGATGGTGGTTCACACTTTATTCATGGTGCTTTCCGTAAGATGCTTGCTAAGTATGATGTCAATCATAGAATTGCATCTCCTTATCACCTGCAGTCTAGTGGTCAAGTAGAGTTGACCAATAGAGAGCTCAAATTAATTTTGCAAAAGACTATGAATAGATCTAGAAAGAATTGGTCCAAAAAACTTGATGATGCATTATGGGCCTATATAACTGCATACAAAAATCCTATGGGTATGTCTCCATATAAAATGGTTTATGGAAAAGCATGTCATTTACCTCTTGAACTTGAACATAAAGCATATTGGGCTATTAAAGAGCTTAATTATGACTTCAAACTTGACGGTGAGAAAAGATTATTTGATATTAGCTCACTTGATGAATGGAGAACCCAAGCATATGAGAATGCTAAGCTTTTTAAAGAAAAAGTCAAACGATGGCATGATAAGAGGATATAGAAGCATGAGTTTAATGTAGGATATTATGTGTTATTGTTCAACTCTCGTTTAAGATTTTTTGCAGGAAAACTTCTCTCAAAATGGGAAGGTCCCTACGTTATCGAGGAGGTCTATCGTTCTAGTGCTATAAAAATCAACAACTTTGAAGGCACAAATTCGAGGGTGGTAAACGGTCAAAGAATTAAACATTATATTTCAGGTAATCCTATCAATGTTGAAACTAATATTATTGAAACCGTAACCCCTGAGGAATACATAAGAGACACTTTCCAGAATGTTCCAGACTCCGAAAAGGCATAGGTACGTGGTACGGTAAGTAAACCGACTCCAAAACAACTCTAATTGCAATTTTCATCTGTTTTGGATTATTTAAGGATTTTAGGAAGAAGGAAGTAGTCCGAAAGGGACACGAGGCTCCCAAGAGAGAGGAGGCCCTCCCCTGTAGGGTGCGCCCCCCTGTCTCGTGGGCACCTCGTGTGCTTCCCGGACTCCGTTTTCTTGTATGTTATGTATTTTGGTCGGTAAAAATTCATTATATATACTCCCGAAAGTTTTGACCACCGTATCACGCAAATATCCTCTGTTTTCGTTTCGAGCTGTTTCTGTTTCAGATCTAGAGCATCATGTCGTCTTCAAGCGCTCCCAAGGACAAGTTTTTCGAGAAGGTTATCAATCCGTATCTTGCGGAGGTGCTGCATCACCCTCAAACCATTGAGATGCGTGAGGGGGTGTTGCATATCCGCGATGTGGAAGGACCAAGGCGTACCGGGAGCGTGGAGACAAAGCTCGAAGCCATGGAACAAGAAGTTTTCAAGTGTCAAGGGATGGTGGAGCGTGGACTCAACGCCAACCAGATGATGATCACGGAGTTCACCAACAACCACAAGCTGGATGCCAAAGTCATTGGGGAGACCATCTTCAAGCTTCAAGAGAAAATCAAGCACCTCCAAGCCCAGATTTATGACCTGCAAAACCAGAACTGTGAGTATGAATATAGATTCAAGCGAATGAGTTTGGCTGCAGATTTAAGGATCACGGAGACTCGATCATCCTTTTATGATGGAGAGCCTATGCCTTGGAAGACGGACGACAAGCCTACTTCATCAACAACTCCTACTTCACCACCTCGAAAGACATAATCACTTGGGTATGGGCACTCCCCTTGGCAATTGCCAAGCTTGGGGGAGGTGCCCCGGTATCGTATCACCATCACACTCCTATCTTTACCGCTTTATTTAGTTCGATCCTTTTAGTAGTATCTTGATCTATTAGTTCGAAGTTTTGATATCAAGTAGTTTTGAGTTTTTCGTTGTGATCTCTTTATGTAAGCGAGTCCGTGTGCTATCTATAATAAAGATTAGTGTTGAGTTAAGGGCTTTGCTTTGTCGCTATGATCTTGAGAAAGTAGAGAGAACAAAAGAGTTCATATTGATATTATGGATAGTGATAACTTCACACATAGAAAGTATGAGGCATAAATTGTTGAGGGTTGATGAATGCAGCCTTGGTCATCGTTGCAATTAATAAGAAGTAATAAGGAAAGAGGGGTTCACATATAAATATATTATCTTGGACATCTTTTATGATTGTGAAGCACTCATTAAGTATGACATGCTAAAAGAGTTGATGTTGGACAAGGAAGACAACGTAATGGTTTATGTTTTCTGACATCTCAGTTAATGTATATTGTCATTGACCTTACAAACATGTTGAGCTTGCCTTTCCCCCTCATGCTAGCCAAATTCCTTGCACTAAGTAGAGATACTACTTGTGCTTCCAAATATCCTTAAACCCAGTTTTGCCATGAGAGTCCATCATATCTACCTATGGATTGAGTAAGATCCTTCAAGTAAGTTATCATCGGTGCAAGCAACAAAAATTGCTCTTTAAATATGCATGACTTATTACTGCAGAGAAAATAAGCTTTGTACGAACTTGTTGTGGAAGTAATAAAAGCGACGGATTGCATAATAAAGGTCCACATACAAGGGGCAATATAAAGTGACGTTCTTTTGCATTAAGATTTTGTGTATCCAACCCAAAAAAGCGCATGACAACCTCTGCTTCCCTCTGCGAAGGGCCTATATTTTACTTTATGTTTTTACTTTATGCTTGAGTCAAGGTGATCCTCACCTTTCCCTTTTTCATTTTATCCTTTGGTAAGCTCCTCGTGTTTGAAAGATCATGATATATATATATCCAATTGGATGTAAGTTGGCATAGGCTATTATTGTTGACATCACCTAAAGGTGAATACGTTGGGAGGCAACACAATAAGCCCCTATCTTTCTCAGTGTCCAGCTGAAACTCTATAACCACAAGTATTGCGTGAGTGTTAAGAATTATGGGAGACTACGAGATGGTTGAGTATGTGAGCTTGCTGAAAAGCTCTATTATTGACTCTTTCTAATGTTACGATAAATTGCAATTGCTTCAATGACTGAGATTATAGTTTGTTAGTTCCCAATGAAGTTTTTGAACCATACTTGACATTGTGAATTGCTTATTACTTGAACATAGGAAATCATATGACAAAATCCATATATGTTGCTGTTATTAGAATGATCATGATGCCCTCATGTCCGTACTTTATTTTTAGCGACACCTCTATCTCTAAACATGTGGACATATTTTTCGATTTCGGCTTCCGCTTGAGGACAAGCGAGGTCTAAGCTTGGGGGAGTTGATACGTCCATTTTGCATCATGCTTTTATATCAATATTTATTTCATTATGGGCTGTTATTACACATTATATCTCAATACTTATGGCTATTCTCTCTTACTTTACAAGGTTTACCATGAAGAGGGGAAATGCCGGCAGCTGGAATTCTGGCTGGAAAAAGAGCAAACGTTGGAAACCTATTCTGCACAACTCCAAAAGACATGACGCTCCACAAAACAACTTTTTAGATTTAGTTAGAATTTTTTAGCAAAAGAAATAGGCCAGGGGGGCCACACCCTGTCCAGGAGACAGGGGCGCTCCCCCCCTAGGGCGCGCCCCCCTATCTCCTGGGCCCTCTGGTGGGCTTCCGGCGGCCATCTTCTGCTATATGAAGGGTTTTCCCCTGGAAAAAAAATCGGGGGCAAGCTTACGGGACGAAACTCCGCCGCAATAGGCAGAACCTTGGCGGAATCAATCTAGGGCTCTGGCGGAGCTGTTCTGCCGGGGACACTTCCCTCCGGGAGGGGGAAATCATCACCAACGATCCTCTCATCGGGAGGGGGTCAATCTCCATCAACATCTTCACCAGCACCATCTCATCTCAAAACCCTAGTTCATCTCTTGTATCCAATCTTGTATCAAAACCACAAATTGGTACCTGTGGGTTGCTAGTAGTGTTGATTACTCCTTGTAGTTGATACTAATTGGTTTACTTGGTGGAAGATCATATGTTCAGATCCTTCATGCATATTGTTACACCTCTGATTATGAACTTGAATATGCTTTGCGAGTAGTTACATTTGTTCCTGAGGACATGGGTGAAGTCTTGCAATTAGTAGTCATGTGAATTTGGTATTCGTTCGATATTTTGATGAGATGTATGTTGTCTCTCCTCTAGTGGTGTTATGTGAACGTCAACTACATGACACTTCACCATTATTTGGGCCTAGAGGAAGGCATAGGGAAGTAATAAGTAGATGATGAGTTGCTAGAGTGACAGAAGCTTAAACCCTAGTTTATGCGTTGCTTTGTTAGGGGTTGATATGGACCCATATGTTTAATGCTGTGGTTAGGTTTACCTTAATACTCCTTTTTGTAGTTGCGGATGCTTGCAATAGGGGTTAATCATAAGTGGGATGCTTGTCCAAGTTAGGGAAGTACCCAAGTGCCGGTCCACCCACATATCAAATTATCAAAGTACCGAACGCGAATCATATGAACGTGATGAAAACTAGCTTGACGATAATTCCCAATGTGTCCTTGGGAGCTTCTTCTTCATTTTTAGAATTTGTCCAGGCTTATCCTTTTCTACATAAAGGATTGGGCCACCTTGCTGCACTTTATTTACTTTTTGCTTGTTACTATTTATCTTATCACAAAACTATCTATCACCTACTATTTCAGTGCTTGCAGAGAAAACCTTACTGAAAACCGCTTATCATTTCCTTCTGCTCCTCATTGGGTTCGACACTCTTACTTATTGAAAGGACTACGATAGATCTCCTACACTTGTGGGTCATCAAGACTCTTTTCTGGCGCCGTTGCCGGGGAGTGTAGTGCTCTTGGTGAGTGGAACTTGGTAAGGAAACATTTATATAGTGTGCTGAAATTTTCTATTACTTGTCACTATGGAAACTAATCCTTTGAGTGGCTTGTCTGGGGTATCTTCACCCCAACCAGAAGAGCAAAGATATGCTCCTCAACCTACTGAACCTTATGAAAATATTCACTTTGAGATTCCTTCGGGTATGATAGAAAAACTGCTAGCTAATCCTTTTGCAGGAGACGGAACATTGCATCCCGACTTACACCTTATCTTTGTGGATGAAGTTTGTGGATTATTTAAGCTTGCAGGTATTCCCGATGATGTTGTCAAAAGGAAGGTCTTCCCTTTATCTTTGAAGGGAGATGCAATGACATGGTATAGGCTATGTGATGATACGAGATCTTGGAATTATAAGCGATTGAAGTTGGAATTTCACCAGAAGTTCTATCCTATGCATCTTGTTCATCGTGATCGTAATTACATATATAATTTCTGGCCTCGCGAAGGAAAAAGCATCGCTCAAGCTTGGGGGAGGCTTAAGTCAATGTTGTATTCATGCCCCAATCATGAGCTCCCTCGGGAAATGATTATTCAGAATTTTTATGCTCGGCTTTCTCTTGATAATCGCAACTTGCTCGATACTTCCTGTGTTGGTTCCTATATGCTGAAGACTATTGATTTCAAATGGGACTTATTGGAAAGAATTAAACGCAACTCTGAAGATTGGGGTTCCGACAATGGTAAGGAGTCAGGTATGACAGCTAAGTTTGATTGTGTTAAATCTTTTATGGATACCGATGCTTTCCGTGGATTTAGCTCTAAGTATGGACTTGACTCTGAGATAGTAGCTACTTTTTGTGAAACTTTTGCTACTCACGTTGATCTCCCTAAAGAGAAGTGGTTTAAATATAATCCTCCTGTTGAAGTGAAAGTAGTTGCACCTATTATAGTCGAAGAGAAGACTATTACATTTAGTGATCCTATTATTCCTGCTCCTTATGTTGAAAAACCTCCTTTTCCTGTTAGGATAAAAGATCATGTTAAACTTCGACTGTTGTTCGTAAGAGTAATACTAGGACTTATACACCTCCTAAGCAAATTAATGTTGAACCTGGTATTGCTAGGATTAAAGATCTCTTGGATGAGGATTTAGATGGGCATGTTATCTCTTTCTTGGGTGAAACTGCTAATATTGCTAGACCCGATACTAAGACACGTAGACCTGTTGTAGGCACGCCTGTTATTTCTGTTAAAATAGGAGATCATTGTTACCATGGCTTATGTGATATGGGTGCTAGTGCTAATGTGATACCTTATGATCTTTATAAAGAAATTATGCACGATATTGCACCTGTTGAATTATAAGATATTGATGTTACTATTAAGCTTGCCAATAGGGACACCATTAAACCTATTGGGATTGTTAGAGATGTTGAAGTCTGGTGTGGGAAGATTAAATACCCTGCTGATTTTCTTGTTCTTCGTTCCCCACAAGATGATTTTTGTCCCATTATTTTTGGTAGACCCTTCTTGAATACTGCTAGTGCTAAGATTGATTGTGAAAAGAATATTGTCACTGTTGGCTTAGATGGTATGTCTCATGAGTTTAATTTTGCTAAGTTTAGTAGACAACATCGTGAAAAGGAACCATCTAGTAAGGATGAAATTATTGGTCTTGCTTCCATTGCTGTTCCTCCAACTGATCCGTTAGAACAATATTTGCTAGACCATGAAAACGATATGTTTATGAAAGAAAGGGAAGAAATAGATGAAGTGTTCTTAAACAAGAACCTATGCTAAAACATAATCTTCCCGTTGAAATTCTTGGGGATCCCCCTCCACCCAAGGGTGATCCCGTGTTTGAACTCAAACCATTACCTGATAATCTTAAGTATGCTTATCTTGATGAGAAAGAAATATATCATGTTATTATTAGTGCTAACCTTTCAGAGAAAGAAGAAGAAAGATTATTGAAAACTCTGAAGAAGCACCGAGCTGCAATTGGATATACCCTGGATGATCTTAAGGGCATTAGTCCCACATTATGTCAACACAAAATTTCAATGGAGAAAGATGCCAAACCAGTTAGAGATCCTCAAAGACGATTAAATCCCAAAATGAAGGAAGTGGTAAGAAAGGAGATACTAAAACTCCTTGAGGCAGGTATTATTTATCCCGTTGCTGATAGTGAATGGGTAAGCCCTTTCCATTGTGTCCCTAAAAAGGGAGGTATTACCGTTGTTCCTAATGATAAAGATGAATTGATCATGCAAAGAATTATTACAGGCTATAGGATGGTAATTGATTTCCGTAAGTTAATAAAGCTACTAAGAAAGATCATTACCCTTTACATTTTATTGATCAAATGCTAGAAAGGCTATCCAAACACACACATTTTTGCTTTCTAGATGGTTATTCTGGCTTCTCTCAGATACCTGTATCAGCAGGGGATCAATCTAAAACTACTTTTACATGCCCTTTTGGTACTTTTGCTTATAGACGTATGCCTTTTGGTTTATGTAATGCACCTGCTACCTTTCAAAGATGCATGATGGCTATATTTTCTGATTTTTGTGAAAAGATTTGTGAGGTATTCATGGATGACTTCTCCATCTATGGATCCTCTTTTGATGATTGTTTGAGCAACCGTGATCGAGTTTTGCAGAGATGCGAAGACACTAGTCTTGTCCTGAATTGGGAAAAGTGTCACTTTATGGTTAATGAAGGCATTGTCTTGGGGCACAAGATCTCCGAGAGAGGTATTGAAGTTGATAAAAGCCAAAGTTGATGCTATTGAAAAGATGCCATGTCCCAAAGACATAAAAGGTATGAGAAGTTTCCTTGGTCATGCCGGTTTTTATAGGAGGTTCATTAAGGACTTTTCTAGAATCTCTAGGCCTCTGACTAACTTATTGCAAAAAGATATTCCGTTTGTCTTTTATGATGATTGTGTAGAAGCATTTGAAACACTTAAGAAAGCTTTGATCACTACACCTATTGTTCAGCCACCTGATTGGAATTTACCTTTTGAAATTATGTGCGATGCTAGTGATTATGCTGTAGGGGCTGTTTTAGGGAAAAGAGTCGATAAGAAATTGAATGTTATCCATTATGCTAGCAAGACTCTTGATACTGCCCAGAGAAATTATGTTACCACTGAAAAAGAATTCTTAGCAGTTGTGTTTGCATGTGATAAGTTTAGACCTTATATTGTTGATTCCAAAGTTACTATTCACACTGATCATGCTGCTATTAAATATCTTATGGAAAAGAAAGATGCTAAGCCTAGACTCATTAGATGGGTTCTCTTGCTTGAAGAATTTGACTTGCATATTGTTGATAGAAAAGGAGCTGAGAACCCCGTTGCAGACAACTTGTCTAGGCTAGAAAATGTTCTTGATAACCCACTGCCTATTAATGATAGCTTTCCTGATGAACAATTAGCGTTCGTCAATGCTTCTCGTACTGCTCCTTGGTATGCTGACTATGCTAATTACATTGTTGCTAAATATATACCGCCTAGTTTCACATACCAGCAAAAGAAAAAGTTCTTTTATGATTTAAGACATTACTTATGGGATGACCCACATCTTTATAAAGAAGGAGTAGATGGTATTATTAGACGTTGTGTGCCTGAGCATGAACAGGAACAAATCCTATGCAAGTGTCACTCTGAATCCTATGGAGGACACTACGCTGGGGATAGAACTGCACACAAGGTACTATAGTTTGGTTTTTATTGGCCTACTCTTTTCAAAGATGCTCGGAAGTTTGTCGTATCTTGTGATGAATGTCAAAGAATAGGTAACATCAGTAGACGTCAAGAAATGCCTATGAATTATTCTCTTGTTATTGAACCATTTGATGTTTGGGGCTTTGATTATATGGGACCTTTTCCTGCCTCCAATGGTTATACACATATTTTAGTTGTTGTTGATTACGTTACTAAGTGGGTAGAAGCTATTCCAACTAGTAGTGTTGATCATAACACTTCTATTAAAATGCTTAAAGAAGTTATTTTTCCGAGGTTTGGAGTCCCTAGATATCTTATGGCTGATGGTGGTTCACACTTTATTCATGGTGCTTTCCGTAAGATGCTTGCTAAGTATGATGTCAATCATAGAATTGCATCTCCTTATCACCCGCAGTCTAGTGGTCAAGTAGAGTTGAGCAATAGAGAGCTCAAATTAATTTTGCAAAATACTGTGAATAGGTCTAGAAAGAATTGGTCCAAAAAAACTTGATGATGCATTATGGGCCTATAGAACTGCATACAAAAATCCTATGGGTACGTCTCCATATAAAATGGTTTATGGAAAAGCATGTGATTTACCTCTTGAACTTGAACATAAAGCATATTGGGCTATTAAAGAGCTTAATTATGACTTCAAACTTGACGGTGAGAAAAGATTATTTGATATTAGCTCACTTGATGAATGGAGAACCCAAGCATATGAGAATGCTAAGCTTTTCAAAGAAAAAGTCAAACGATGGCATGATAAGAGGATATAGAAGCATGAGTTTAACGTAGGAGATTATGTGTTATTGTTCAACTCTCATTTAAGATTTTTTGCAGGAAAACTTCTCTCAAAATGGGAAGGTCCCTACGTTATCGAGGAGGTCTATCGTTCTGGTGCTATAAAAATCAACAATTTTGAAGGCACAAATCCGAGGGTGGTAAACGGTCAAAGAATTAAACATTATATTTCAAGCAATCCTATCAATGTTGAAACTAATATTATTGAAACCGTAACCCCTGAGGAATACATAAGAGACACTTTCCAGAACGTTCCAGACTCTGAAAAGGCATAGGTACGTGGTATGGTAAGTAAACCGACTCCGAAACAACTCTAAGGGCAATTTTCATCTGTTTTGGATTATTCAAGGATTTTAGGAAGAAGGAAGTAGTCCGAAAGGGACACGAGCCTCCCACGAGAGAGGAGGGCCCCCCCTGTAGGGCGCGCCCCCTGTCTCGTGGGCACCTCGTGTGCTTCCCAGACTCCGTTTTCTTGTATGTTATGTATTTTGGTCGGTAAAAATTCATTATATATACTCCCGAAAGTTTTGACCACCGTATCACGCAAATATCCTCTGTTTTCGTTTTGAGCTGTTTCTGTTTCACATCTTGAGCATCACGTCGTCTTCAAGCGCTCCCAAGGACAAGTTTTTCGAGAGGGTTATCAATCCCTATCTTGCGGAGGTGCTGCATCACCCTCAAACCATTGAGATGCATGAGGGGGTGTTGCATATCCATGATGTGGAAGGACCAAGGCGTACCGGGAGCGTGGAGACAAAGCTCGAAGCCATGGAACAAGAAGTTTTCAAGTGTCAAGGGATGGTGGAGCGTGGACTCAACGCCAACCAGATGATGATCACGGAGTTCACCAACAACCACAAGCTGGATGCCAAAGTCATTGGGGAGACCATCTTCAAGCTTCAAGAGAAAATCGAGCACCTCCAAGCCCAGATTTATGACCTCAAAACCAGAACAGTGAGTATGAATATAGATTCAAGCGAATGAGTTTGGCTGCAGATTTAAGGATCCCGGAGACTCGATCATCCTTTTATGATGGAGAGCCTATGCCTTGGAAGACGGACGACAAGCCTACTTCATCAACAACTCCTACTTCACCACCTCTGAAGACATAATCACTTGGGTATGGGCACTCCCCATGGCAATTGCCAAGCTTGGGGGAGGTGCCCCGGTGTCGTATCACCATCACACTCCTATCTTTACCGCTTTATTTAGTTCGATCCTTTTAGTAGTATCTTGATCTATTAGTTCGAAGTTTTGATATCAAGTAGTTTTGAGTTTTTCATTGTGATCTCTTTATGTAAGCGAGTCCGCGTGCTATCTATAATAAAGATTAGTGTTGAGTTAAGGGCTTTGCTTTGTCGCTATGATCTTGAGAAATTAGAAAGAACAAAAGAGTTCATATTGATCTTATGGATAGTGATAACTTCACACATAGAAAGTATGAGGCATAAAAATTGTTGAGGGTTGATGAACATAGCCTTGGTCATCGTTGCAATTAATAGAAAGTAATAAGGAAAGAGGGGTTCACATATAAATATATTATCTTGGACATCTTTTATGATTGTGAAGCACTCATTAAGTATGACATGCTAAAAGAGTTGATGTTGGACAAGGAAGACAACGTAATGGTTTATGTTTTCCGACATCTCAGTTAAAGTATATTGTCATTGACCTTCCAAACATGTTGAGCTTGCCTTTCCCCTTCATGCTAGCCAAATTCCTTGCACTAAGTAGAGATACTACTTGTGCTTCCAAATATCCTTAAACCCAGTTTTGCCATGAGAGTCCACCATATCTACCTATGGATTGAGTAAGATCCTTCAAGTAAGTTATCATCGGTGCAAGCAACAAAAATTGCTCTTTAAATATGCATGACTTATTAGTGCAGAGAAAATAAGCTTTGTACGAACTTGTTGTGGAAGTAATAAAAGCGACGGATTGCATAATAAAGGTCCACATACAAGGGGCAATATAAAGTGACGTTCTTTTGCATTAAGATTTTGTGTATCCAACCCTAAAAAGTGCATGACAACCTCTGCTTCCCTCTACGAAGGGCCTATCTTTTACTTTATGTTTTTACTTTATGCTTGAGTCAAGGTGATCCTCACCTTTCCCTTTTTCATTTTATCCTTTGGCAAGCTCCTTGTGTTTGAAAGATCATGATATATATATCCAATTGGATGTAAGTTGGCATAGGCTATTATTGTTGACATCACCTAAAGGTGAATACGTTGGGAGTCAACACAATAAGCCCCTATCTTTCTCAGTGTCCAGCTGAAACTCTATAACCACAAGTATTACGTGAGTGTTAACAATTATGGGAGACTACGAGATGGTTGAGTATGTGAGCTTGCTGAAAAGCTCTATTATTGACTCTTTCTAATGTTACGATAAATTGCAATTGCTTCAATGACTGAGATTATAGTTTGTTAGTTCCCAATGAAGTTTTTGAACCATACTTGACATTGTGAATTGCTTATTACTTGAACATAGGAAATCATATGACAAAATCCATATATGTTGCAGTTATTAGAATGATCATGATGCCCTCATCTTCGTATTTTATTTTTAGCGACACCTCTATCTCTAAACATGTGGACATATTTTTCGATTTTGGCTTCCGCTTGAGAACAAGCAAGGTCTAAGCTTGGGGGAGTTGATACGTCCATTTTGCATCATGCTTTTATATCAATATTTATTTCATTATGGGCTGTTATTACACATTAGATCTCAATACTTATGGCTATTCTCTCTTATTTTACAAGGTTTACCATGAAGAGGGGGAATGCCGACAGCTGGAATTCTGGCTGGAAAAGGAGCAAAGGTTGGAAACCTATTCTGCACAACTCCAAAAGACCTGAGGCTCCACAAAACAACTTTTTAGATTTAATTAGAATTTTTTAGCAAAAGAAATAGGCCAGGGGGGCCACACCCTGTCCAGGAGACAGGGGGTGCTCCCCCCCAGGGCACGCCCCTATCTCCTGGGCCCCCTGGTGGGCTTTCGGCGGCCATCTTCTGCTATATGAAGGGTTTTCCCCTGAAAAAAAATCGGGGGCAAGCTTACGGGACGAAAGTCCACCGCCATGAGGCGGAACCTTGGCGGAATCAATCTAGGGCTCTGGCGAAGCTGTTCTGCTGGGGACACTTCCCTCCGGGAGGGGGAAATCATCACCAACGTCATCACCAACGATCCTATCATCGGGAGGGGGTCAATCTCCATCAACATCTTCACCAGTACCATCTCATCTCAAAAACCTAGTTCATCTCTTGTATCCAATCTTGTATCAAAACCACAAATTGGTACCTGTGGGTTGCTAGTAGTGTTGATTACTCCTTGTAGTTGATACTAATTGGTTTACTTGGTGGAAGATCATATGTTCAGATCCTTCATGCATATTATTACACCTATGATTATGAACATGAATATGCTTTGTGAGTAGTTACGTTTGTTCCTGAGGACATGGGTGAAGTCTTGCTATTAGTAGTCATGTGAATTTGGTATTCGTTCGATATTTTGATGAGATATATATTGTATCTCCTCTAGTGGTGTTATGTGTACGTCAACTACATGGCACTTCACCATTATTTGGGCCTAGAGGAAGGAATAGGGAAGTAATAAGTAGATGATGGGTTGCTAGAGGGACAGAAGCTTAAACCCTAGTTTATGCGTTGCTTCGTTAGGGGTTGATATGGACCCATATGTTTAATGCTGTGGTTAGGTTTACCTTAATACTCCTTTTTGTAGTTGCGGATGCTTGCAATAGGGGTTAATCATAAGTGGGATGCTTGTCCAAGTTAGGGCAGTACCCAAGTGCCGGTCCACCCACATATCAAATTATCAAAGTACCGAACGCGAATCATATGAACGTGATGAAAACTAGCTTGACGATAATTCCCAATGTGTCCTTGGGAGCTTCTTCTTCATTATTAGAATTTGTCCAGGCTTATCCTTTTGTACATAAAGGATTGGGCCACCTTGCTGCACTTTATTTACTTTATTTACTTTTTGCTCGTTACTATTTATCTTATCACAAAACTATCTATCACCTACTATTTCAGTGCTTGCAGAGAAAACCTTACTGAAAACCGCTTATCATTTCCTTCTGCTCCTCGTTGGGTTCGACACTCTTACTTATCGAAAGGACTACGATAGATCCCCTACACTTGCGGGTCATCACGCCGGAAGAGGAGGAGCTCGTTGCGTACGAAGATCTTGTTGCGAAGGACGAGCCCGCGGCCGAGGATGGCGTACGGCCGTGCCGACGGTCGTATTCGTCCATCTCGCGGACGCGGAAGCTCGGTAGCGGCGAGTGGTGGTACGTCTCTGTCGTATCTATATTTTTTGATTGTTTCATGCCAATATTATACAACTTTGACATACTTTTAGCAACTTTTTATATGATTTATTGGACTAACCTATTGATCTAGTGCCCAGTGCCAGTTCCTGTTTTTTGCATGTTTTTTGTATCGCAGAAAATCCATATCAAACAAAGTCCAAATGCAATAAAATTTCACGGAGAATTATTTTGGAATATATATGATTTTTGGGAGTTGGAATCACCGCAAACAGAGTCCTCTGGTGGGCACGACCCACCAGGATCCGACCCCTGAGCCAGGAGCGCGGTGGTGGGTTGTGCCCACCTCGTACGTCGGTTGGAGCTCTACGTCGGGTGCAAGGAATCTTATATCCGGAAAAAAATCATGTTAAAATCTTAGCACAATCGGAGGTACGGATCTCTAGGAATATAAGAAACGGTTTTCGGCCAGATCTGGGGAACGCGAAACAGAAGAGAACAGAGAGGGAGATCCAATCTTGGAGGGGCTCCCACCCCTCCACGGCCATGGAGGCCATGGACCAGAGGGGGAACTCTCCTCCCATCTAGGGGGGAGGCTAAGGAAGAAGAAAAAGGAGGGGGCTCTCTCCCCCTCTCTCCCAGTGGCGCTGGAGTGCCGCCGGGGCTAGGATTGTGACGGCGATCTACACCAACAATCTTGCTACCGTCAACACCAACTCTCTTCCCCTCTATGCAGCGGTGTAACACCTCTTCCCCCCGCTGTTGTCAGGACCCCGACTCAATGCCACACCGATCTAGCATGTAACACCTCATATCACTTTGCAGACTCACACACGGTATCCCCACGGGTGTCACCTTACCAGGCCCGGGAACGTTTGCGCCTTTTGGCACACATATATGATAGTGTCTCTAGCATCCATATGACAAGGAGCCCGGGCTGACATGGCTAGTCGTGAACCCAAAGTGGCACTAACTTACGGGGACAGGCATACATGACCCAGCAACGAACGTGTCGGTCATCAGCGAGTGAATCCAGGCTGTAGCAGCTGGGCTAGCAGGACTCCGGAGGATCCAGGCTGTAGCAGGCTAACAGGACTCTGGTAGACACCGCGTGACATTTCCTCGAAGGGACAGACACAGGAACAAAGAAGGACACATGCCGGCCAGCCTAAGTGTTCCGGAGTAGTAGCAAGCTACCAAGGCTCAGTGGAAGCACTAGGAGACATTTCCCGGTAAGAGAGGCTACCAAGGATAAACAACTAGATAGCCAGATCCCACACATACCAAGCATTTCAATAACATACACACAATATGCTCGATATGTGCAAATACAACATGCACAACATGACTCTACAACTCAAGTATTTTATTCAATAGGCTCCAAGGAGCGAGATATTACAAACATGGATCTCATGACCCAACATTCAGAGCATACAAGTCAAAGCACATGCGGAAGCTTAACATCTCTGAGTACAGACATCTACAAATGAAAAAGGCTGAGAAGCCTGACTAACTACCAGATCCTGCCGAGGGCACAAGACCGTAGCTGAGGTAACAAGCTAAATGTCGAAGTCCATGCGGAACTACTAGCGAGACTGAAGTCTCTCTGCAAAACATAAATTAAGCAAACATGAGTACAAATGTACCCAGCAAGACTTACATCAGAACTATCTACATATGCATGATTATCAACAAAGGGGATGGTGGGGTTTAATTGTAGCAAACCAGCTTTGACTCGGTGGCTATCCTGAACTACGAATGCGAGTAACTCTTTTGAGGTGGCGCACACGAGTCCACATATTCACCATATCAATACACCACTATGGATCCGCTCCCGTCTCCCTACGAGAACGCCATCCATAGCACTCATGCTTATCTTGCGTATTTTAGAGTATCCACTTTCACTTGTCTATGAACTGTATAGGCAACCCAGAGGTTCTTTACCGTGGACGCGGCTATTTGAATAGATGATGTTAACCCTGCAGGGGTGTACTTCTTCACACACGCTCTCACCACTTATCGCCGTTTACACGACATGTACTCGGCAACCTTCAAGCGGAAGCCCAACGAGGTTGTCGGCCATGGCCTGCCTAAACACTCAAGTCTCTAGTCCAGGTTTATCGCCTATTCAGGTTCCATCCACAGGGAGTCCGGCCGAAGTTTCCACATACGACCCCGAACGATGTGTGCAGGGTTCCCGAGACACCAAACGGGCGCCCGATACACCGTGCCACATGCCTATTGCATAACAGCCCACCCCTCGGGTCAGCGCTGCGCACGGCCTCTAGCATACTACAAACACTAGAAACTACTTGCAACTCCTGGACAGAGGACAAGGGTGATTAAGAAGCCGAGAGGGTCCATTGGTTTCTGGCCCAATGCATGGTAGTAACTATTTCATGGATCGCAAACACAGAACTCAGTTCCCGAGGACGGCTTCAATGAGATAACCCACCATGTACTCCTACATGGCCTCTCACCGCTACCTTTACCAAATCGTGTTCACACACTTAGCTCACACATAGTAGGACATGTTCACAACGTTCCAATTCATCCCCGATGAATCAGACCTGACACAACTCTAAGCATAGCAGGCATGAGAAACAAGCATGAATGAGTAGGCACATCAGGGCTCAAACAACTCCTACTCATGCTAGAGGGTTTCATCTATTTACTGTGGCAACACTACAAAAAAATACACTTCCGTGATGATACGTGTTTGTCACAATAGGTTGCGTTTTTTGTCATGCATGTACATCCATGACAAATTTATGATAGAATCAAGATAGTCATACCTGTGCTGTTGTAGAAGTGTTCCATGACATTACCAAAATTATCATCACAGAAGTGTCCACTTCCATGACGATAAATCGCACGTCACAGAAGTGCTTTCGTCAAGGGTGATCGACACGTGGCATCTACCGTAATGGAACACCGTTAAGCTATCGGGTCGGATTCTAGATCCGATAACCTGTTAACAGCCACGACCAATGCCGATTTTCCACGTGTAAAATTCTCATTGGCTGACGGATCCACGTGTCAGCTCTGCGTTGGCACAGGTGTCACTCATCCAACGGTTGAGATGGGCCTATGATATGTTGACACGTGGACCGGCCCAAAAGTGGCCCACAAAGTTTAAATGGGCCGGCCCAATCGAAGGCCCATAAGATTTAGCGGACCATAATGGGCCGGCCCAGCTAAAGGCCCACAAAATTTAGCGGACCATAATGGGCCAGCCCAGCTAAAGGCCGACAAGATTTTGTGGACCACAATGGGTCGGCCCAGCTAAAGGCCCACAAGATTCTACACACCATAATGGGCCGGCCCAGCTAAAGGCCCAACATTCTCTATCAAATCGGCCCGTCAACGGCCTGGTCTAAACTTGTCATCAATGCGGCCCATGGTCACTTCTGGCCCGTTAACAGTCCGCTAAGTAATTGGGCCGAATTACGGCCCGGTGTTTTTCCGGCCTGTTAAAGGTCCGGCTTCATTTGGGCCCATTTACAGGCCATCAAAACTTTCGGCCCATAAATGACCGTGAAGGATTTGGGTCATATTCGGCCATGTCTGTCATTCGTCCTGTTAGAGGCTGTCTGCATTCTAGGAACGGGGGTCCCCAGACTTGCCTGCCTGCGGCCTGCGGCGTGGCTCAAAGGGGGCCCAGCGCGGCCCATCTTCATCAACACAAGCTCAAGACCCTCGCGAGGGGCCAAGCGTCGCGGGGCGGACGACAAGGAGCTTCCTCAGGCGCGGCCTCACCAGGCTGGCTCGCGAGGAGGCGGAGAGTTCAAGGCGGGGTACCTCGCGAGGTGCCCATGACGCAAGCCATGACGACCAAGGGTGCTAGTCGAGCGCCAGCCCGCGCAGTGTCCTCCTTTCCTCTTTGGTGCAAAGGTAGCAAGCGCAGGCGAGAGCGTCAAGCAAAGGCGTCCATTTCGGTGCAATAAGACCAAGACCAGTCCAACGGCGGGATGGAGGTCACCGTGGAGCCCAAGCCGGTGTCACCGCCAGAGCCTTTGACAGGCGAGGACCAACTTTAGTCAGGATAAGTGTACCAGCTGTTCCCCTTCAAAATGGCCAATTGTTGGCGCCCTTCCCGCTCAATATTTGGGAAGAGGCCCAGGGCCTTTGCCTATAAATAGGACTAGCCACCCCCAGGGTAGAGGCATCGAGATCTCCACCGAGAAACTAGTAGATAGAGCGAGTGGACTTCTCCTAGCAGTTCATCGCACCAGCCAAGGGCAGACCCTCACGAGGCTGTTCTTCCTTGTATTGTTCATCATCAGCCCAAGAGGCAATCCATCACACCATGCACTGGAGTAGGGTATTACACCACAATGGTGGCCTGAACCAGTATAAACCTTGTGTCTCTTGTGTTGATCCTTTTGTAGTTTAGATCCTAGCGATTCGGTGAGGAGCAGGTAGGCAGGGGGCGTAATCTCCGTGCGCACCCTAGTGTTCGAACCTCAAGTGTTTGCCGGAACCCGAAATCCGACAGAGGCCCACTATAGATTTGGGCCACTTTCGGCCTGTTGTCATTTTCGGCCTATTAACGCCGGACATAAACCATGGGCCATATGTGGCCCAATGTCATATCGGGCCCATTAACGACCCATATAAAAATGACGATAATCTAGCCCAACCGAAGTTCCGACCTATTAAATGCCCGCGTATTAGGTCGGCGCATTTACGGCCTGTCCGAATTTCGGCCTGTCAAATATCCGCATCGTAAATGGGCCACCATTTCGGCCTACTAAGTCCAGTGGGTTATTTGGCACAATCAAGGCCCAATCTCACTTTCGGTCTATTAAAGGCCCATGCTTTTTATGGGCTCGAGATATTTACACCTGTAAACGGCCTATTTTTACTGAGGGCCCAAATTATGTTTAGGCCTGTTAAAGGCCCACTATGGGCACAGGCCTACCAGAAAAATTTGAAAGCTTATGCTAATTTAAGCCCAGATATTTTTAGTGGGTTACGTGCCAATTTCGGCCCGTAATTGTTTTTAGCCCAATTGGAATGGGCCCGACGAATGTTGGCATGTTGGGCTCCTATGAAGCTTTCGGTCGAATACATTACTAAGATAAACCTACACTATACAAAAATAGCGTCGTAATTACCGTAGCCTGTGGCAGCATCATAAATGTTGTATCACAACAAAATAAATTCCAATCATACAATAAAAGGCCTGTTGGCATAAAGTTTACAGTCCTTCCAGATAAAAGCACCATCAGATGTATAGAAGCACAGATCATTTGACCCAAGTGCTAATGTTTTAGGCTGTAGAATCTGATGGAGCAGCACGATCTCCACCTTTTTTCCGCCATTGCTCTTCAACAACGAAGCGAATGTCTAATAGTCTGGTTTCAAAACCATTCATATCTTGATGACATTTCTCAACCACTATTCTTGTTTCCTAAACAACGTCCATTAGGGATTGGACTTGTGTCTGGAGCACAGATATATCACTCTGTCTAGCAGGAAGATTTTGTTCAGTAGGCGATTTGGACGAGGTTACCTTGACAACCAACCCAGAATTACGCAGGAAGGTGCTTTTTGCACTGTTAGTGGAGAGATACTGACGCACTGCAACAAGAGGTGACATTGTACCTGTAGTAGCCTCGTCACCTTCAGGTGGTTGTGGCTGTTCAATCATTTGTTCCACAGCTTCCTGAAAGTTTGAACTTGTAGATTAGTGTACCAGATAAGTTACTAATGAGACAAAAACAAACAAAGTAGGTTAAACGTTTATACATAACTTATTTTGGTGAACTATTGTAATACATTAGCATGTATTGTAGTGCCAACTACATAATAAAAACACTTTCGGAACACATGTCCATGTAGCATGCCTACTGTATTGTCTATTTCCTCACATTTGTTGACATCTAAGGATAAAGAGACATGGTTTAAAGTAGGATGAACATTGTCTATTTCCTCACATTTGTTGACATCTAAGGATAAAGAGACATGGTTTAAAGTAGGATGAACATAGTATGACATCATTCATATCATGGGCAATCAGATATAAAACAAACAGGCTATTTTATCATTGTGTGCGCACGTGAACATAACAACTAGATTACAGATCAAGACCAAAAGAATATCCTTCATCTCTTGTAAACCATGTAAGGTGAAATGATACGTTAAGAAAACTGTGTATAAAAGTGAACAGAGTAACTGACATTGGCTACAAACCAAGTAGTTAAATGAACACATCACAATACCAATCAGTTCAAGGCAGGAGGAGTAAGGACTTACAACAGCGGCTTGAGCTGGTGTGCTCATGCCCTTCATCTTGCTGGTGTGGCAATGCTTGAACATTTGCACTGCATTCGGTTCAGGTTCTTTTTGGTTCGCACGGGCTTTCCTCTGTATTTGGAACAAGTCAATATAGATATGATAATATGGCACAAAAAAAGAAGGAAGTAGCAGCTATTTACAAGAGCCTTGCAGTGTGCAATATAGCTACGAGATCCTGTTGTGTGTTGGAATTTCACTTTAGAACGGTTGGTTTTGTTCTTCAAACAGTTAGCCTAGAAGAAGATACACTTGTAAGGCACATACATAAATACAAGTTCAATATGTGGTCTGATCAAATACATATAGCCTACCTGATACTTTGGACCAGACCAGTGTTTAACGAGGGCTGTCCAGTCTTCATATGTAATATATTCCACTATGGATGTTTGGGCGATTTCATTGTTAGCCTTGCCTTCAAAGTGAGATTTTCTAAGGTGGTACCGATACTGTCGCAGAGCAGACTGAAAAACATGAGTGCATGCTTGTTTAGTTGCATCATCTTTCGGATCCAACTTGAACCTCATCTGTTGAAAAAAGAATGTGAGTCTTATTAGGAGGAAGCTAGAAAGTATGGGACAGAGCAAGACAATATTACTAATTGCGATGAATAACATTACTTATGGATAAATGGTCAAGGAAGGTGTTAAACTGGGTATTGTCTTTCTCATTCCTGTACTGGATCCATGTTGGGAGGATACACGCATGACACCTAACGGCAACGGCTGCCTCTGATACTAACTTGGTTGACTCTGTAGCATCACGTGGCCTTTTTAAACCTGCCTCAAAATGGATCTCCATTCTTCGTCCTTTAGACTTTGTTAATCTGTCAAGCATTATCCCTGATGTCTATTTCCGCTTGCGCCGTGGTGCTAGTTCAACAACGAATATGGAAAGTGTTAGTGTACATCAAACTGTGAGAGTACATATAAAGGAGCATGCAACTGCAACTTGACTCGGTCAGGTACCGTCTTGGTGTTGATGCTCATGAGGTTCATCTGATCTTGCCAAGTCCTATTGTGTCAGCAGTGCTTTAGAAGTAGTGTTAGGTGTGAAGGCAGCTTGGGAACTGGCCAGTTCCGGAGCAAACGAACGAGTAGCTGGTTGAGATGCTGGTACAGTTGAAGCGGATGCTGCAGCTGGTGGAGCAGGTGATACTGTGTTTGTAGATTTAGCCGGTGGACTTGGACCTTCTACTGCACTATAAGTACCAGCAGAATCTCAATGGCAGAACCTTTTCCGTTTCACCCGACGAGTAACAGCACTCCCTACTATATTATTTTCCTTGCTCTTTTTTGACTTTGCCATGTCAAGTTGTACCCACAACACAAAAGAATAAAATCACTTTTCAGAACTCATTGATGCATGATACAGACAAGCAATACTTTGATGTAAGATAACCGTATGAGGATGGAATATGTAAGAAAAACAGGACGGCATGACATATTTACAGCTACGATGTGCAAACTAAGCATAAGGATTTTCAAGAAAATAGAAGTAATGCAAGCTAGACACCATATGAAAGATGCAACCAATATTACTCTGCCAAGTTAAAAGTGTCTTGTCATTAGTGGCAATTCGAAAAATTAGAAGCAGTACAACGTAGAAATCAATGCAAGATGCAACCACTATCAAACTGCCATGTTAAAAGCGTCCAATCATGAGTTACTGATGCGGGATACACAACAACAGTACTTTGATGTAAGAACATGGTATGATAGATAGATGCAGTGTATTCTAGACACAGAAAGCCATGTCATATGCACATGTATAACGTATAAACTCAGCAGGTGCAATTTAATCAAAATAGAAGAAATACAGGCTAGACAACATATGCAACATGAAACCAATTATCACACTATCAACTTAGAGCAAGCACCTGCGATGGTGGAGTGCGGGAGATGAACTCATCATGTAGACTTGGGACTTCAACTTCATTAG
>NW_021226788.1:5178-6176 GCF_002162155.2 Triticum dicoccoides | reverse complement strand
AAAACCACAAGAAGATGAATAAAATTAGCTCTGCATAACTGGTTGATGCATGATACAGACGAACACTACTTTGATGTAAGGCAAGCACAGGATAGGAGGATGGAATATATACAAAAAAAGACAGCGTTTCATATTCACACGTACGATAGGAGGATGGAATATGTATGAAAAATAAGTAAGCGGAAGGCATTTCAACAAAATTAGAAGAAATGAAAGCTAGGCACCATATGAACATGCAACCAATATCACTCTATCAGGTAAAAAGTGTCTCGTCGTAAGTGCCATTTCAAGAAATTAGAAGCAGTACAAGCTAGAAGACAATGCAAGATGCAACCTACATCACAGTCCCAAGTTAAATGTGTCTTATGGGTAAGTGATCGTTGCAGGTATAAGTTGTAAGCTACGCAGATGCAATTCTACATAATCAGAAGCAATACAAACTAGACATCATACGGAAAACGCAACCACGTATAGCAGTTCCAAGTAAGAGCAAGCACCTGTGATGGTGGAGTAGGGGAGATGTGCTCATCATGTACACGTATGTTCTAGAAATAGGAACACGTGTCATATTCATAGGCATTATGTGTAAAGTAAGCAGATGCAATTCAAGTTAGAAGCAATACAAGCTAGACATCATACGCAACATGCAACCACATATAATAGTATCAAGTTAGAGCAAGCACCTATGATGGTGGAGTAGGGGAGATGTGCTCATCATCTACACAGCTACGTTGACTGTCCAGCCTTGTGTTGTCTTGCGAATCTTGTTGGGAGGATGGCGGAGTAGAATCTTTAGAGACCCCCTGTTTGAGTTGCTCCGAAGGACGACCATCATCCACTCCCAGACTAATTTCCTTCAGCTGTAATGATTTTGCATTGTGAAGTCAAACCGATAAGAAAAAGGAATAAAATTCGCTCTTCAGAACTCATTCATGCATGATACTGATGAACACTACTCGGATGAAAGGCAAACACATGATGCGAGGATGGAATATGTA
>NW_021226788.1:0-4138 GCF_002162155.2 Triticum dicoccoides | reverse complement strand
CAAATTAAAAGGGTGCCCTAACAAATGTATCTGACCAAATTAGAAGCAATACATGGCAACAGGCTAGAAATAATATGCAATATGCAACGAATAAAGGTGACTCATCGTAAGTGATTGATGCAGGATACAGAAGAGAGGTAGTTTCATGTAAGAACAAGGTTAACACATAGACGTAGTGGTGTACCAAAAATAGGAAGGCATGTCATATTCACAGGTATAGTGTGTAAACTAAGCAGATGCAATTTACCGTAATTAGAAGCATTACAAGCTAGAGACCGTATGCAACATGCAACCACATATCACACTGCGAATTTGGAGCAAGCACCTGTGATGGTGGTGTATGGGAAGTGTTGTCTTCAGGTACAGAGCAACGTTCAATATCTTCATTTAGGCTTGTTGTTTCTTGAGAATCATGTGGAGAGGATGAAATTGCATTCTTTATAAGAGTATTGCGTCTCATATTAACTCATGCACGTGACTGTCTCATCATAAGCGATAGACGCAGGATACACAAGAACAGTAGTATGATGTAAGAACATGGTGTGATAGGCAGATGAAGTATGTACCAAAAACAGGAAGGCGTGTCATATTCACATGTATAATGTGTAAGCTAAGGAGATGCAATTTAACAAATTAGGAGCATTTATGAGGGATACACAAGAAAAGTAGTTTGATGTAAGAACATGGTTAATAGAAAGACGTAGTATGTACCAAAAATAGGAAGGCATGTCATATTCACAGGTATAATGTGTTAACTAAGCAGATGCAATTTACCCTAATTAGAAGCATTACAAGGTAGACACCATATGCAACATGCAACCACATATCACACTGCCAAGTAAGAGCAAGCACCTGCGATGGTGGTGTGGGGGAATTGCGGTGATCAACTAGAGAGCTACGTTGACTATCTTCATTTAGCCTTGTCGTTTGTTGAGAATCATGTGGGGAGGATGACACTGCACTCTTTAAACGAGTAGGGCGTCTCATAGTAACCCACCCGGGTGACTGTCTCATCATAAATGATTGACGAGGGATACAGAAGAGCATTAGTTTGATGTACGAACATGGTTAATAGACATAGGTAGTATGTATCAAAAACAGGAAGGCATGACATTATCAAAGGTATAATGTGTAAAGTAAGCAGATGCAATTTAACCAAATTGGAAGCAATACAACCTAGACACCATATGCAACATGCAACCACATTTGACAGCGCGAAGTTAAAGCAAGCACCTGGGATGGTTGTGTGTGGCAATTGAGATCATCAACTGCAGAGCTATGTTTACTGTCTCCAACTGCTGACACTGCACCCATTAGAGCGCTGAAACGCTTAGTGCTTATCTTCAAATTACACTGGAGCGACTTCTGTCTTTTCTTTTCTGTATTCATCAACACTGCGCCAGAGTCTGAAATACCCATGCATAAAAAAACAATAGTGTGAGTATGGGTGAAGTGTGTGCACAATTAGTACAGTGTAAAGGTAGCAGATAGCAGGTCGGTGAGAAATAAATGACGGGAAACACATGATAGCTCTACAACATGCATGGCACACTCAATTACTACAGGATTCTATGAAAATAACAGTCGACTGAAAGCAAATAGGTCAGTTCATTTATTCTGCACCGTCCAATGTACAAAGAATGGGCAGATCGCCTTCATCTACCTCCAGCCAGTCAGTGTTGACGATCTTCGTCGAAACTCCAGCGACCATCGGCCCAATAGTCCTCCCCTGCCTACGCCCTCCCCTCGACCTCACCGCACCTCCGTGCTTGGCACCGCCCCCCGGCCATCCATTCAAGCCCCGCCGACCTCCAGATCGGGCGCAAGCAGCTCCTGCGCCCCACACCCCTATGATAGACACTGATGCGCCGCTTCCTCGGGAACAAGCGGACTAGGTGCTCCGCGCGCCTAAGCGGGTGCTTCTTCTTTTAATTGCAGTTCGACTGACCCTGAATTGAAATCCAGGCGGGCTACTGACCTCTAGCAAAGGTGAAATAGTAAAAGGGAGGAAACCTTGTGCATTTAGTATCACGAAGAAGATGCAGTAAGAAGCGCTCAACTAGTTTCTTTCGTGGGATGAATACGGTGTGAGCGGAGACGTAAGATTTGCACGAATAAGGGAAGATGAGTACCTCTTTCTACTGGCAGTGTTGTGTCCTCCTTCTGTTTTTCCGACGATCTTGTTGTTCGCCGGAAACCAGAAGTTGTGGAGGACAGTGCAGCCTTGGACGAACCCATGTCCAAGTTGTTGAGTGTGGTGCGTTGGCTGTCTGTCGGCGGCGGGGAAGCAGATCCGAGGCAGCGAACGACGGCGTAGCGGGAACAACTTCGGTGCGATGGACGGTTGCGATAGTGCAGCCGCAGCAGTGAGGCGCAGGACGGCATGGTCGGAGTGGTTCTGGTACGGCGCACGTCGGCGTCGGCGTCGTGGAGGCAGCTCTGCCTCGGCTTTAGCTGCTAAGTCCTTGAGGGCGTTGCGGTTGTGGTTGCGTTGGATGAAGACGTCAGGGTACCGGCTCCGGCGTGATGGAGGATGGCGGCGGTGGATTGGCCGCTATGGGGTGGAGGATGGAGGAGGCTGGGGTTTTGCGGCTAGTGGAGAGGGCGTTTTCGCGCCCACAGAGTATGAATGGGAAAACGGAGGGAGGCGGGGAACTAAGGGGGAACAATGTTTCGGTTTGAGACGCGCTTGTTTGAAATTTGGGGAAAGTTACAAACTTTGCCCCCATCTAAAATTTCGGACATATTGCGGGTTGGGGGTAGGACAGTCATGTCAGGTGTCTCAAATGTGGGCGGGATAGATTTCGGCCGAGCGCATGGGTGTTTAGGCGCCCACGGCGTATGAATGCTTCTCGGAGGCGGTTGAGACTGGCGTCTTGGTGAAGTTACAAACCTACCCCGATTTAGACCTTTGGACATCGGGCCGATAGGCTACACAGGCCAGAGTCAGGACAGTAATTTCCTACCACCAAAACATTAGTCTCGCGCGGTTTCGGGTGACCAGAGGCCTATTTAGCGCTTCGTTCAATATTTGGGAGCAGAAGCATTAACGTTTTCGGTTCTCTTGAATTGAACTTTCAGGATTGGTCAAACTTCACAAATCTTTACTCTTGAAAATCCTAAAGCTACGATTATTTTGGAATGGAGGGGGTACATTTTAATATACATTGTACACGAGTATATATTAAAAAATATGCAACTTACCTCAGTTCATGCATGGTTCCAGGTATAATCTCCTTGGTTGCAAAAAAAAGTTAGATATGCGTATGAATATATATAGCATGTTCAAACTCACAACAAAGATTGATGCCCCCTTTTACATCTGATTTACAAATGCCATTATCTCGGGTTCAAATAGATGAATGCACTTCCTATGAATTCGAATCTTCGAAACCCCCTTTATGTTGAATTCGACATGTATTTTATTTCATAGCTAGCAATTTGGAATGTGTCCATGCAAGTGACAAATGTATAAAGTGCTTCACACTAACAGCATGGAGTGCACTAATTAATGTTTATATATGAATTGCAAAAGCATCCATTGCCTGTATTTCAAACCGCTCTCACTCTATGGATCGATGATATGAAATAAACACATGCACATGCTAGAATTCAATAGAGTATGAGTGTCTGATAGACCGATTTTCGTCCATACGCAAATTTGCAAAATTCATGATCTCATCCAAATATAATAATGCCATTTATATTTTAATTTAATGCGTAGAACTGCCTTTTACACGTAGATGCACTATGCCTCGCCCTGTTCTCACAAACACGTTATATATCTCTCTATCTAACGCATAAGTGCACACACTTTATATTCATCGGCATTTCTCTTTCACACATGCTCACAATCTCTCTCAGGGTGTCGGGGTGTCTCATGCACATGCTCTCTCTGTTTCTCTCTCTCTCTCTTTCTGACTACTATGTACCACTCTTTTCACTAATCTCAGTTGGAAAACACTATTTCTCTCACATGCATATATACACATGCACGGTCTCTACTAGCCCTCTATACGCACATATATGTGCCTACGTGTCTCCCGCACGCACGTTATCTTTAGGCCTCTCTCGCACACATTCCCCCCCGACACACCTCTCTAATAGTAGTTGGCAGATATGATTTCATCATGTCATT